>NC_084572.2:15002500-15222500 GCF_033978685.3 Nerophis lumbriciformis | reverse complement strand
TATGCATGCAGTAGACTAAGTAGTAGTACAGTACATAGTAGAAGTAGTAGTATGCATGCAGTAGACTAAATACCAGTACAGTATGTAGTAATAGTAGGCATGCAGGAGACTATGTAGTAGTGCAGTATGTAGTAGTATTATACATGAAGTGGACTATGTAGTACACTATGTAGTATAGTAGTATGCATGCATTGGACTACATAGTAGTACAGTTTGTAGTAGCATTAGTATGTATGTAGTCAACTTAGGAGTTGTACATTATGTAGTAGTAGTAGTAGTATGCATGCAGTAGACTAAGTAGTCGTGCAGTATGTAGTAGTATACATGTAGTGGACTAAGTTGTACAGTATGTAGTATAGTCGTATGCATGCAGTGAACTAAGTAGTCATACCGTTTGTAGTAATAGTATGTATGTAGTCGACTTTGTAGTAGTACAGTATGTAGTAGTAGTATGCATGTAGTGAACTAGGTAGTAGTTCAGTATGTAGTAGTAGTATGCATGTAATGGACTAAGTAGCAGTACAGTATGTAGTAGTAGTAGTATGCATGTAGTAGACTAAGTAGTAGTGCAGTATGTAGTAGTATACATGTAGTGGACTAAGTTGTACAGTATGTAGTATAGTCGTATGCATGCAGTGAACTAAGTAGTCGTAAAGTTTGTAGTAGTAGTGTGTATGTAGTCGACTTAGTAGTAGTACAACATGTAGTAGTAGTATGCATGTAGTGAACTAGGTAGTAGTACAGTATTTAGTAGTAGTATGCATGTAATGGACTAAGTAGTAGTACAGTATGTAGTAGTAGTATGCATGTAATGGACTAAGTAGTAGTACAGTATGTAGTAGTAGCATGCATGTAATGAACTAAGTAGTAGTACAGTATGTAGTAGTAGTATGCATGTAGTGGACTAAGTAGTAGTACAGTATGTAGTAGTAGTATGCATGTAATGAACTAAGTAGTAGTAGAGTATGTAGTAGTAGTATGCATGTAATGGACTAAGTAGTAGTACAGTATGTAGTAGTAGCATGCATGTAATGAACTAAGTAGTAGTACAGTATGTCGTAGTAGTATGCATGTAGTGGACTAAGTAGTAGTACAGTATGTAGTAGTAGTATGCATGTAATGAACTAAGTAGTAGTAGAGTATGTAGTAGTAGTATGCATGTAATGGACTAAGTAGTAGTACAGTATGTAGTAGTAGCATGCATGTAATGAACTAAGTAGTAGTACAGTATGTAGTAGTAGTATGCATGTAGTGGACTAAGTAGTAGTACAGTATGTAGTAGTAGTATGCATGTAATGAACTAAGTAGTAGTAGAGTATGTATTAGTAGTATGCATGTAATGGACTAAGTAGTAGTACAGTATGTAGTAGTAGTATGCATGTAATGGACTAAGTAGTAGTACAGTATGTAGTAGTAGCATGCATGTAATGGACTAAGTAGTAGTACAGTATGTAGTAGTAGTATGCATGTAATGGACTAAGTAGTAGTACAGTATGTAGTAGTAGCATGCATGTAATGGACTAAGTAGTAGTACAGTATGTAGTAGTAGCATGCATGTAATGGACTAAGTAGTAGTACAGTATGTAGTAGTAGTATGCATGTAATGGACTAAGTAGTAGTACAGTATGTAGTAGTAGCATGCATGTAATGGACTAAGTAGTAGTACAGTATGTAGTAGTAACATGCATGTAATGGACTAAGTAGTAGTAGAGTATGTAGTAGTAGTATGCTTGTAATGGACTAAGTAGTAGTACAGTAAGTAGTAGTAGCACGCATGTAATGGACTAAGTAGTAGTAGAGTATGTAGTAGTAGTATGCATGTAATGGACTAAGTAGTAGTACAGTATGTCGTAGTAGTATGCATGTAGTTGACTAAGTAGTAGTACAGTATGTAGTAGTAGCATGCATGTAATGGACTAAGTAGTAGTACAGTATGTAGTAGTAGCATGCATGTAATGGACTAAGTAGTAGTAGAGTATGTAATAGTAGCATGCATGTAATGGACTAAGTAGTAGTACAGTATGTAGTAGTAGTACAACATGTAATGGACTAAGTAGTAGTACAGTATGTAGTAGTAGTACAACATGTAATGGACTAAGTAGTAGTACAGTATGTAGTAGTAGTACACATGTAATGGACTAAGTAGTAGTACAGTATGTAGTAGTAGTTTGCATGTAATGGACTAAGTAGTAGTACAGTATGTAGTAGTAGTATGCATGTAATGGACTAAGTAGTAGTACAGTATGTCGTAGTAGTATGCATGTAGTTGACTAAGTAGTAGTACAGTATGTAGTAGTAGCATGCATGTAATGGACTAAGTAGTAGTACAGTATGTAGTAGTAGCATGCATGTAATGGACTAAGTAGTAGTACAGTATGTAATAGTAGCATGCATGTAATGGACTAAGTAGTAGTACAGTATGTAGTAGTAGTACAACATGTAATGGACTAAGTAGTAGTACAGTATGTAGTAGTAGTACAACATGTAATGGACTAAGTAGTAGTACAGTATGTAGTAGTAGCATGCATGTAATGGACTAAGTAGTAGTACAGTATGTAGTAGTAGTATGCATGTAATGGACTAAGTAGTAGTACAGTATGTAGTAGTAGCATGCATGTAATGGACTAAGTAGTAGTACAGTATGTAGTAGTAGTATGCATGTAATGGACTAAGTAGTAGTACAGTATGTAGTAGTAGCATGCATGTAATGGACTAAGTAGTAGTACAGTATGTAGTAGTAGCACGCATGTAATGGACTAAGTAGTAGTAGAGTATGTAGTAGTAGTATGCATGTAATGGACTAAGTAGTAGTACAGTATGTAGTAGTAACATGCATGTAATGGACTAAGTAGTAGTACAGTATGTAGTAGTAGCACGCATGTAATGGACTAAGTGGTAGTAGAGTATGTAGTAGTAGTATGCATGTAATGGACTAAGTAGTAGTACAGTATGTCGTAGTAGTATGCATGTAGTTGACTAAGTAGTAGTACAGTATGTAGTAGTAGCATGCATGTAATGGACTAAGTAGTAGTACAGTATGTAGTAGTAGTACAACATGTAATGGACTAAGTAGTAGTACAGTATGTAGTAGTAGTACAACATGTAATGGACTAAGTAGTAGTACAGTATGTAGTAGTAGTACACATGTAATGGACTAAGTAGTAGTACAGTATGTAGTAGTAGTTTGCATGTAATGGACTAAGTAGTAGTACAGTATGTAGTAGTAGTTTGCATGTAATGGACTAAGTAGTAGTACAGTATGTAGTAGTAGCATGCATGTAATGGACTAAGTAGTAGTACAGTATGTAGTAGTAGTATGCATGTAATGGACTAAGTAGTAATACAGTATGTAGTAGTAGTATGCATGTAATGGACTAAGTAGTAGTACAGTATGTAGTAGTAGCATGCATGTAATGGACTAAGTAGTAGTACAGTATGTAGCAGTAGTATGCATGTAATGGACTAAGTAGTAGTACAGTATGTAGTAGTATTATGCATGTAATGGACTAAGTAGTAGTACAGTATGTAGTAGTAGTATGCATGTAATGGACTAAGTAGTAGTACAGTATGTAGTAGTAGCATGCATGTAATGGACTAAGTAGTAGTACAGTATGTAGTAGTAGTATGCATGTAATGGACTAAGTAGTAGTACAGTAAGTAGTAGTAGTATGCATGTAATGGACTAAGTAGTAGTACAGTATGTAGTAGTAGCATGCATGTAATGGACTAAGTAGTAGTACAGTATTTAGTAGTATTATGCATGTAATGGACTAAGTAGTAGTACAGTATGTAGTAGTAGCATGCATGTAATGGACTAAGTAGTAGTACAGTATGTAGTAGTAGTATGCATGTAATGGACTAAGTAGTAGTACAGTATGTAGTAGTAGTATGCATGTAGTGGACTAAGTAGTAGTACAGTATGTAGTAGTAGTATGCATGTAATGAACTAAGTAGTAGTAGAGTATGTAGTAGTAGTATGCATGTAATGGACTAAGTAGTAGTACAGTATGTAGTAGTAGTATGCATGTAATGGACTAAGTAGTAGTACAGTATGTAGTAGTAGCATGCATGTAATGGACTAAGTAGTAGTACAGTATGTAGTAGTAGCACGCATGTAATGGACTAAGTAGTAGTAGAGTATGTAGTAGTAGTATGCATGTAATGGACTAAGTAGTAGTACAGTATGTCGTAGTAGTATGCATGTAGTTGACTAAGTAGTAGTACAGTATGTAGTAGTAGCATGCATGTAATGGACTAAGTAGTAGTACAGTATGTAGTAGTAGCATGCATGTAATGGACTAAGTAGTAGTACAGTATGTAATAGTAGCATGCATGTAATGGACTAAGTAGTAGTACAGTATGTAGTAGTAGTACAACATGTAATGGACTAAGTAGTAGTACAGTATGTAGTAGTAGTACAACATGTAATGGACTAAGTAGTAGTACAGTATGTAGTAGTAGTACACATGTAATGGACTAAGTAGTAGTACAGTATGTAGTAGTAGCATGCATGTAATGGACTAAGTAGTAGTACAGTATGTAGCAGTAGTATGCATGTAATGGACTAAGTAGTAGTACAGTATGTAGTAGTATTATGCATGTAATGGACTAAGTAGTAGTACAGTATGTAGTAGTAGTATGCATGTAATGGACTAAGTAGTAGTACAGTATGTAGTAGTAGTATGCATGTAATGGACTAAGTAGTAGTACAGTATGTAGTAGTAGCATGCATGTAATGGACTAAGTAGTAGTACAGTATGTAGTAGTAGCACGCATGTAATGGACTAAGTAGTAGTAGAGTATGTAGTAGTAGTATGCATGTAATGGACTAAGTAGTAGTACAGTATGTCGTAGTAGTATGCATGTAGTTGACTAAGTAGTAGTACAGTATGTAGTAGTAGCATGCATGTAATGGACTAAGTAGTAGTACAGTATGTAGTAGTAGTATGCATGTAATGGACTAAGTAGTAGTACAGTATGTAGTAGTAGCATGCATGTAATGGACTAAGTAGTAGTACAGTATGTAGTAGTAGTATGCATGTAATGGACTAAGTAGTAGTACAGTATGTAGTAGTAGCATGCATGTAATGGACTAAGTAGTAGTACAGTATGTAGTAGTAGCATGCATGTAATGGACTAAGTAGTAGTACAGTATGTAGTAGTAGTATGCATGTAATGGACTAAGTAGTAGTACAGTATGTAGTAGTAGCATGCATGTAATGGACTAAGTAGTAGTACAGTATGTAGTAGTAACATGCATGTAATGGACTAAGTAGTAGTAGAGTATGTAGTAGTAGTATGCATGTAATGGACTAAGTAGTAGTACAGTATGTAGTAGTAGCACGCATGTAATGGACTAAGTAGTAGTAGAGTATGTAGTAGTAGTATGCATGTAATGGACTAAGTAGTAGTACAGTATGTCGTAGTAGTATGCATGTAGTTGACTAAGTAGTAGTACAGTATGTAGTAGTAGCATGCATGTAATGGACTAAGTAGTAGTACAGTATGTAGTAGTAGCATGCATGTAATGGACTAAGTAGTAGTAGAGTATGTAATAGTAGCATGCATGTAATGGACTAAGTAGTAGTACAGTATGTAGTAGTAGTACAACATGTAATGGACTAAGTAGTAGTACAGTATGTAGTAGTAGTACAACATGTAATGGACTAAGTAGTAGTACAGTATGTAGTAGTAGTACATATGTAATGGACTAAGTAGTAGTACAGTATGTAGTAGTAGTTTGCATGTAATGGACTAAGTAGTAGTACAGTATGTAGTAGTAGTATGCATGTAATGGACTAAGTAGTAGTACAGTATGTCGTAGTAGTATGCATGTAGTTGACTAAGTAGTAGTACAGTATGTAGTAGTAGCATGCATGTAATGGACTAAGTAGTAGTACAGTATGTAGTAGTAGCATGCATGTAATGGACTAAGTAGTAGTACAGTATGTAATAGTAGCATGCATGTAATGGACTAAGTAGTAGTACAGTATGTAGTAGTAGTACAACATGTAATGGACTAAGTAGTAGTACAGTATGTAGTAGTAGTACAACATGTAATGGACTAAGTAGTAGTACAGTATGTAGTAGTAGCATGCATGTAATGGACTAAGTAGTAGTACAGTATGTAGTAGTAGTATGCATGTAATGGACTAAGTAGTAGTACAGTATGTAGTAGTAGCATGCATGTAATGGACTAAGTAGTAGTACAGTATGTAGTAGTAGTATGCATGTAATGGACTAAGTAGTAGTACAGTATGTAGTAGTAGCATGCATGTAATGGACTAAGTAGTAGTACAGTATGTAGTAGTAGCACGCATGTAATGGACTAAGTAGTAGTAGAGTATGTAGTAGTAGTATGCATGTAATGGACTAAGTAGTAGTACAGTATGTAGTAGTAACATGCATGTAATGGACTAAGTAGTAGTACAGTATGTAGTAGTAGCACGCATGTAATGGACTAAGTGGTAGTAGAGTATGTAGTAGTAGTATGCATGTAATGGACTAAGTAGTAGTACAGTATGTCGTAGTAGTATGCATGTAGTTGACTAAGTAGTAGTACAGTATGTAGTAGTAGCATGCATGTAATGGACTAAGTAGTAGTACAGTATGTAGTAGTAGCATGCATGTAATGGACTAAGTAGTAGTACAGTATGTAATAGTAGCATGCATGTAATGGACTAAGTAGTAGTACAGTATGTAGTAGTAGTACAACATGTAATGGACTAAGTAGTAGTACAGTATGTAGTAGTAGTACAACATGTAATGGACTAAGTAGTAGTACAGTATGTAGTAGTAGTACACATGTAATGGACTAAGTAGTAGTACAGTATGTAGTAGTAGTAGTTTGCATGTAATGGACTAAGTAGTAGTACAGTATGTAGTAGTAGTTTGCATGTAATGGACTAAGTAGTAGTACAGTATGTAGTAGTAGTAGTTTGCATGTAATGGACTAAGTAGTAGTACAGTATGTAGTAGTAGTTTGCATGTAATGGACTAAGTAGTAGTACAGTATGTAGTAGTAGTAGTTTGCATGTAATGGACTAAGTAGTAGTACAGTATGTAGTAGTAGTTTGCATGTAATGGACTAAGTAGTAGTACAGTATGTAGTAGTAGCATGCATGTAATGGACTAAGTAGTAGTACAGTATGTAGTAGTAGTATGCATGTAATGGACTAAGTAGTAATACAGTATGTAGTAGTAGTATGCATGTAATGGACTAAGTAGTAGTACAGTATGTAGTAGTAGCATGCATGTAATGGACTAAGTAGTAGTACAGTATGTAGCAGTAGTATGCATGTAATGGACTAAGTAGTAGTACAGTATGTAGTAGTATTATGCATGTAATGGACTAAGTAGTAGTACAGTATGTAGTAGTAGTATGCATGTAATGGACTAAGTAGTAGTACAGTATGTAGTAGTAGCATGCATGTAATGGACTAAGTAGTAGTACAGTATGTAGCAGTAGTATGCATGTAATGGACTAAGTAGTAGTACAGTATGTAGTAGTAGTATGCATGTAATGGACTAAGTAGTAGTACAGTAAGTAGTAGTAGTATGCATGTAATGGACTAAGTAGTAGTACAGTATGTAGTAGTAGCATGCATGTAATGGACTAAGTAGTAGTACAGTATTTAGTAGTATTATGCATGTAATGGACTAAGTAGTAGTACAGTATGTAGTAGTAGCATGCATGTAATGGACTAAGTAGTAGTACAGTATGTAGTAGTAGTATGCATGTAATGGACTAAGTAGTAGTACAGTATGTAGTAGTAGTATGCATGTAGTGGACTAAGTAGTAGTACAGTATGTAGTAGTAGTATGCATGTAATGAACTAAGTAGTAGTAGAGTATGTAGTAGTAGTATGCATGTAATGGACTAAGTAGTAGTACAGTATGTAGTAGTAGTATGCATGTAATGGACTAAGTAGTAGTACAGTATGTAGTAGTAGCATGCATGTAATGGACTAAGTAGTAGTACAGTATGTAGTAGTAGCACGCATGTAATGGACTAAGTAGTAGTAGAGTATGTAGTAGTAGTATGCATGTAATGGACTAAGTAGTAGTACAGTATGTCGTAGTAGTATGCATGTAGTTGACTAAGTAGTAGTACAGTATGTAGTAGTAGCATGCATGTAATGGACTAAGTAGTAGTACAGTATGTAGTAGTAGCATGCATGTAATGGACTAAGTAGTAGTACAGTATGTAATAGTAGCATGCATGTAATGGACTAAGTAGTAGTACAGTATGTAGTAGTAGTACAACATGTAATGGACTAAGTAGTAGTACAGTATGTAGTAGTAGTACAACATGTAATGGACTAAGTAGTAGTACAGTATGTAGTAGTAGTACACATGTAATGGACTAAGTAGTAGTACAGTATGTAGTAGTAGTTTGCATGTAATGGACTAAGTAGTAGTACAGTATGTAGTAGTAGTTTGCATGTAATGGACTAAGTAGTAGTACAGTATGTAGTAGTAGTTTGCATGTAATGGACTAAGTAGTAGTACAGTATGTAGTAGTAGTATTATGCATGTAATGGACTAAGTAGTAGTACAGTATGTAGTAGTAGTTTGCATGTAATGGACTAAGTAGTAGTACAGTATGTAGTAGTAGTATTATGCATGTAATGGACTAAGTAGTAGTACAGTATGTAGTAGTAGTACAACATGTAATGGACTAAGTAGTAGTACAGTATGTAGTAGTAGTACAACATGTAATGGACTAAGTAGTAGTACAGTATGTAGTAGTAGTACACATGTAATGGACTAAGTAGTAGTACAGTATGTAGTAGTAGTTTGCATGTAATGGACTAAGTAGTAGTACAGTATGTAGTAGTAGTTTGCATGTAATGGACTAAGTAGTAGTACAGTATGTAGTAGTAGTATTATGCATGTAATGGACTAAGTAGTAGTACAGTATGTAGTAGTAGTTTGCATGTAATGGACTAAGTAGTAGTACAGTATGTAGTAGTAGTATTATGCATGTAATGGACTAAGTAGTAGTACAGTATGTAGTAGTAGCATGCATGTAATGGACTAAGTAGTAGTACAGTATGTAGTAGTAGTATGCATGTAATGGACTAAGTAGTAATACAGTATGTAGTAGTAGCATGCATGTAATGGACTAAGTAGTAGTACAGTATGTAGTAGTAGCATGCATGTAATGGACTAAGTAGTAGTACAGTATGTAGTAGTAGCATGCATGTAATGGACTAAGTAGTAGTACAGTATGTAGCAGTAGTATGCATGTAATGGACTAAGTAGTAGTACAGTATGTAGTAGTATTATGCATGTAATGGACTAAGTAGTAGTACAGTAAGTAGTATTAGTATGCATGTAATGGACTAAGTAGTAGTACAGTATGTAGTAGTAGCATGCATGTAATGGACTAAGTAGTAGTACAGTATGTAGTAGTATTATGCATGTAATGGACTAAGTAGTAGTACAGTATGTAGTAGTAGCATGCATGTAATGGACTAAGTAGTAGTACAGTATGTAGTAGTAGTATGTATGTAATGGACTAAGTAGTAGTACAGTATGTAGTAGTAGCATGCATGTAATGGACTAAGTAGTAGTACAGTATGTAGTAGTAACATGCATGTAATGGACTAAGTAGTAGTAGAGTATGTAGTAGTAGTATGCATGTAATGGACTAAGTAGTAGTACAGTATGTAGTAGTAGCACGCATGTAATGGACTAAGTAGTAGTAGAGTATGTAGTAGTAGTATGCATGTAATGGACTAAGTAGTAGTACAGTATGTCGTAGTAGTATGCATGTAGTTGACTAAGTAGTAGTACAGTATGTAGTAGTAGCATGCATGTAATGGACTAAGTAGTAGTACAGTATGTAGTAGTAGCATGCATGTAATGGACTAAGTAGTAGTACAGTATGTAGTAGTAGTAGTACACATGTAATGGACTAAGTAGTTGTACAGTATGTAGTAGTAGTTTGCATGTAATGGACTAAGTAGTAGTATAGTATGTAGTAGTAGTTTGCATGTAATGGACTAAGTAGTAGTACAGTATGTAGTAGTAGCATGCATGTAATGGACTAAGTAGTAGTACAGTATGTAGTAGTAGCATGCATGTAATGGACTAAGTAGTAGTACAGTATGTAGTAGTAGTATGCATGTAATGGACTAAGTAGTAGTACAGTATGTAGTAGTATTATGCATGTAATGGACTAAGTAGTAGTACAGTATGTAGTAGTAGTATGCATGTAATGGACTAAGTAGTAGTACAGTATGTAGTAGTAGTATGCATGTAATGGACTAGGTAGTAGTACAGTATGTAGTAGTATTATGCATGTAATGGACTAAGTAGTAGTACAGTATGTAGCAGTAGTATGCATGTAATGGACTAAGTAGTAGTACAGTATGTAGTAGTATTATGCATGTAATGGACTAAGTAGTAGTACAGTATGTAGTAGTAGCATGCATCTAATGGACTAAGTAGTAGTACAGTATGTAGCAGTAGTATGCATGTAATGGACTAAGTAGTAGTACAGTATGTAGTAGTATTATGCATGTAATGGACTAGTAGTAGTATAGTGGGCTTTGTACCGAGGATGTCGTTGTGGCTTGTGCAGCCCTTTGAGACACTTGTGATTTAGGGCTATATAAATAAAGATTGATTGATTGATTGATGATTGATACAGTATGTAGTAGTAGTATGCATGTAATGGACTAAGTAGTAGTACAGTCTGTAGTAGAAGCATGCATGTAATGGACTAAGTAGTAGTACAGTATGTAGTAGTAGTATGCATGTAATGGACTAAGAAGTAGTACAGTATGTAGTAGTAGTATGCATGTAATGGACTAAGTAGTAGTACAGTATGTAGTAGTAGCATGCATGTAATGGACTAAGTAGTAGTACAGTATGTAGTAGTAGTATGCATGTAATGGACTAAGTAGTAGTACAGTATGTAGTAGTAGTATGCATGTAATGGACTAAGTAGTAGTACAGTATGTAGTAGTAGTATGCATGTAATGGACTAAGTAGTAGTACAGTATGTAGTAGTAGTATGCATGTAATGGACTAAGTAGTAGTACAGTATGTAGTAGTAGCATGCATGTAATGGACTAAGTAGTAGTACAGTATGTAGTAGTAGTATGCATGTAGTTGATTAAGTAGTAGTACAGTATGTAGTAGTAGTATGCATGTAATGGACTAAGTAGTAGTACAGTATGTAGTAGTAGCATGCATGTAATGGACTAAGTAGTAGTACAGTATGTAGTAGTAGCATGCATGTAATGGACTAAGTAGTAGTACAGTATGTAGTAGTAGTATGCATGTAGTTGATTAAGTAGTAGTACAGTATGTAGTAGTAGTATGCATGTAATGGACTAAGTAGTAGTACAGTATGTAGTAGTAGTATTCATGTAATGGACTAAGTAGTAGTAGAGTATGTAGTAGTAGTAGTATGCATGTAATGGACTAAGTAGTAGTACAGTATGTAGTAGTAGCATGCATGTAATGGACTAAGTAGTAGTACAGTATGTAGTAGTAGTATGCATGTAGTTGATTAAGTAGTAGTAGAGTATGTAGTAGTAGTATGCATGTAATGGACTAAGTAGTAGTACAGTATGTAGTAGTAGTATGCATGTAATGGACTAAGTAGTAGTAGAGTATGTAGTAGTAGTAGTATGCATGTAATGGACTAAGTAGTAGTACAGTATGTAGTAGTAGTACACATGTAATGGACTAAGTAGTATGTAGTAGTAGTTTGCATGTAATGGACTAAGTAGTAGTACAGTATGTAGTAATAGCATGCATGTAGTTGACTAAGTAGTAGTACAGTATGTAGTAGTAGCATGCATGTAGTTGACTAAGTAGTAGTACAGTATGTAGTAATAGCATGCATGTAGTTGACTAAGTAGTAGTACAGTATGTAGTAGTAGCATGCATGTAGTTGACTAAGTAGTAGTACAGTATGTAGTAGTAGTCCACATGTAGTGGACTAAGTAGTAGTAGAGTATGTAGTAGTAGTCCACATGTAATGGACTAAGTAGTAGTACAGTATGTAGTAGTAGTAGTATGCATGTAATGGACTAAGTAGTAGTACAGTATGTAGTAGTAGTATGCATGTAGTTGACTAAGTAGTAGTACAGTATGTATTCATCATGAAGGTATGATGTCACCGTCTGGTTAATCATCATCCAGGTGCAAAGATATGTAGATATGTCTTTTATAACACGCAGTTTCATTCTGCTCCAGCAAAAAAACAAAACGGGCCCATTGTTTGTATTTCATCTGCAGTTAAAAGTATGTTTGATGTTGGCTTGTTTGCTAAGACAACACAGAGGGCATTTTATTTTTTAACTGCGTCCCAGCTTGGTACAGGAGACGTGACAGACGTGGACATTTATTACTTGGAAGAGAAGACCTTTTTTTTTTTTTTTTTTTTTTTTTTTTTGGCTTCCTACCCAACTCCCACGTTTTTTATGTCAGCCTGCAGCCGGATGCTAGAAATCTGCGGTCTTTTGTCCTTCCGACGCACTCAGAATCAGCTCAGCTGTGTGTGTGTGTGTGTGTGTGTGTGTGTGTGTGTGTGTGTGTGTGTGTGTGTGTGTGTGTGTGGGTGTGTGTGTGTGTGTGTGTGTGTGTGTGTGTGTGTGTGTGTGTGTGTGTGTGTGTGTGTGTGTGTGTGTGTGTGTGACACACACACACCAGAGCCAGCATGCAAGGGCAACATGGCAAAAAGAGAAAGTAGTCCTTAAAAAAAAAATCCTAAATCCAAATGGATCCGCCACAAAATCTAATCTCTTGTTCCTGATCCGATTTCTGACATTTCCTGAAAGTGTCGTCAACATCCGCCCACTTTTTGAGCTATGTTGCTAAAGTTCAATAGCGGAATGGGATAATGGAGTGAACCCTCTTGTCTTTCATCCGCTCTTTTTGTCTCTGAGGACGAAAAAGTGCAGCCTTGCAATACACAGAAATGATCCGAAATCAGTGCTAAGGTCGAATCAGTTATCCCTTATTCCATTTCAGACATTTCATCAAAATCAGTCCATAACTTTTGAAGTTGTGTTGCGACAGACAAACTCCAGCGATTACACAACCTCCTGGCAGAGGTAACAACATGCATGCATCTCTAACACCATGATGCTTTAAAGTCATAATGCTATGAGAATAAAAGTTGCAATGTTACTACAATAAATACATATATATATATATATATATATATATATATATATATATATATATATATATATATATATATATATATATATATATATATATATATTTATTTATTTATTTATTTTTATTTTTATTTTTATTTATTTTGTATTGTATTATTATTATTATTTTTAATTATTACAAGCCATTATAAACATAATTACTCACTTTTTGTTAGAAAAAAAAGTGATACAATTAAGAGAAAAAAGTCACAATTTTACAAAAAATACATTCAGATTTTAAGATATTTCAAACATAAAAGTCTCAACATTGTTAGAATAAAGGTGTATTTTTATTAATTTATTTAGATGAATCATAAGTAATAAAATAAAGTTTAAATACCATGGGAATGAAAGTTGCAATTGTACAGGAAAAAAAGGTTTTTTTTAACAAGTTTAGCTACTCTTGAACGCATCATAATTAAATTATCCCCTCAACTCCCCCCAAAATGGATTAACTCGCTGGAATAAAAAATACAATATAACATACATCCATAAACGTGGCACATGTGAAAGTGCAATGTATTTATCTGTACAGTAATCTCTTTATTTATTTATATATATTTATTTATTGTATATATTATATATATTATTTATATATATATTAATTTATTTATATATGCACCTTATTGCTTTTTTATCCTGCACTACCATGAGCTTATGTAACGAAATTTCGTTCTTATCTCTGCTGTAAAGTTCAAATTTGAATGACAATAAAAAGGAAGTCTAAGTCTAAATACATTTTTTATAAGAAAAAAGACACAATGTAACAACAATAAAAACAATATTGTTTGGGATTTTGTTTTTGGTTTTTTTCAAACAGTTGTGTTGTAATGTTATGAAAAGAAAAAATATGACATTTTAACGCAAAAATGTTTTTGTTAATTTTACAAACATTGGGTGGATTGTTTTAAGGCAGGGGTCGGCAACCCAAAACGTTAAAATAGCCATATTGGACCACAAATACAAAAAACAAATCTGTCTGGAGCCGCAAAAAATCAAAAGCCTTATATAAGTGTTATAACGAATACAACACATGACGTAAGTGTCTATATTAGCTATAATAGCCTACTATCAAAATGTGTCGCAGGCTGAAGCAAATCTTCGTTGACAGAAATGTTGAAATGTAATATTTATTCTACACATTTTTACAACATTAGAAACCGTCAGTAAATCAGAGGCTACTCAGAAGGTGAGATAACTCCTGGAAATGAATGGCTTTTAATGGCCAAAGGTATAGATGTGTGTGTCCAACTTAAAGGAAACGGCAGGCTTACAAAATTTGGCAAGCTATGTAATGTTTGCTGTGGTCTGGAACAACATGGCGCACAAACAACTATCAGAAATGCAGCCAATATTACATACATATAATGTGTCATGAGACATGCAAAACTAAATTATATACAAAGAGGATAAAAGTAAAGGATATTAAATGAGCTCAAATATAACTACAAATGAGGCATAATGATGCAATATGTACATACAGCTAGCCTAAATAGCATGTTAGCTTTGATTAGCTTGCAGTCATGCACTGACCAAATATGCCTGATTAGTACTGCAACAAGTCAATAACATCAACAAAGTGCACCTTTCTGCATTCATGCACAGCATAAAAAGTTTGGTAGACAAAATAAGACAAAGGAGGAGTGGAAGATTTGACATGTAAACAAACTGTTGCGTCACAGTCCACACTATGGTGAGTTCAAGAACCGTAGGACAAAACGATGTTCACCAAATAGTCTCATCGGTGACGCATACACACAAACATATTAAACAGTGGGCTTTCTAATAATTTGGAAGGTTTGTGTCATGTTTGTTCTCAAACAAAAAACATACTAAAACAAAAAAATATAAAAAATTTCCCCCATCTTTTTAAATTTTCAATCCTTTTTTAAAAATGCACCAGGGAGCTACTAGGGCGGCACCAAAGAGCCGCCGGTTGCTGACCCCCGTTTTTAAGCAATAACATGTATAAGACGTTTTGAAATATAAAATGTCTTAACATTATCAGAATTAAGGTGTTGCCTTGAATTTGAATGGTGTTTATATAGCGCTTTTTCTCTAGAGACTCAAAGCATTTGAGAAACCCATTGTCTACATTTAAGCCAGTGTGGGTGGCACTGGGAGCAAGGTGGGTGAAGTGTCTTGCCCAAGGACACAGCGGCAGTGAGGAGGATGGCGGAAGCTGGATCCGAACCAGGAACCCTCACATTTCTGGCTGCCTTACAATATGTATGTTTATTCATTTATTTAGATTAATAATGAGTAATTGAAATAGGAGCAAATAAAGTTTAAATACAAGAACAATTAAAAAAACAATTTGAGCTATCCATCCATCCATTTTCTACCGCTTATTCCCTTTGGGGTCGCGGGGGGCGCTTGAGCTAAATGAAGGAAAATTATAAGATACACGTCTTTATTGTGTTTGTGTACACCAATTTATTGAAATTTAGGTACAGTTATAAGAAGAAGAAAAAAGAAAAAAAAAGGAACAATGTATGAATGATATAGTTGTATTTTTTTGTATAACAAATATCACTTAATAATGGTGTTAAGCTACAAGAAAAAATGTTGCATTGTTAGAAGAATAAAAGTTACATTTCCTTTATAAAAAAAAGGGAATATTTTTACGAGAATAGGTAAAAAAGCACAATTTCAAAACTGTGATGACAATTGTCGAAGATGCTCATCATCAACCAGAAGTATTTCAAAAAACATTTTTTTTGATGATATTTTCGAATAAAATTTTTTTTTTTTTTTAGTTTTGACATTAACTTTACTCTGATATTAATATGAATTGTATTATAAAAGGTGGGACTACCTGCTCAGAATAAAATGCAACATCAGCTTTTTTTCGAATTAGTTTTAGTCCACATACTCCGAGTAGTCAATACCACATCATTGTAAATCGATTAGCTTTTTCGCTGTTTATTTACACATACTTTAAACGGAACATAAAAGACATGCGATCATCGGTATCACACACACACACACACACACAAAGGGGACTTCCAGACCAAAGCGCCTCCACACCCACGCCCAACCTCCATGGCTGCAGGCTATGAAGCCTCCAGACGACTGTGCATTCCACACAGGTCTGCTCACATGTACACGAATAGACACTAATAGACAATATTGAGACAGAGACACACACAGACACACACACACACACTTGGACAACCAGAAAAAAATTATCCGATCATGACTATGTGTCACGAAGGAAAGTCATAAATACAAGGATAACGTCAATAGATCAACAGTAACATTTAAGAATGAAAATTGTGTTGTATCATTACGAGAAAACATCACAATACCACAGTAGGAAAAGGCTTCATATGGCCCCATTTCTGGGTGGAACTCACGGTGGGGGGCGCGGGTTAATCATTTTGCAACGCAGTCTGCTGAAAATGATGGAAAGTGCCACTCTACATAGCCACTGACGCTGTGGTCAAAGTTGGAAATGCCCCAAAACATATGTTAGGATATTCAACAAATTTGTCATGTTTCACGTGTCAGTTGAACGGCAACGAACGGGGCCATAGGAAGGGGATTCATATGGCCCCATATATGTGTCTAAACCAAGGGTGTCAAACGTAGGAACAAGTTTTATCCGGCCCGCGGAATGAGTTTGCAAAGTATAAAAATGAGCCGGAATTTTTATATGAAAGAAACTGCTGTTCTAAATGTGTCCACTAGATGTCGCAATGGCAATTATTTGTATCTTTGTAGATGATGCTACATATGTCAAAAATATAAACTACAAACCCCGTTTCCATATGAGTTGGGAAATTGTGTTAGATGTAAATATAAACGGAATACAATGATTTGCAAATCCTTTTCAACCCACATTCAATTGAATGCACTACAAAGACAACATATTTGATGTTCAAACTCATAAACTTTTTTTTTTTTTTGCAAATAATAATTAACTTGGAATTTCTTAGCTGCAACACGTGCCAAAGTAGTTGGGAAAGGGCATGTTTACCACTGTGTTACATGGCCTTTCCTTTTAACAACACTCAGTAAACGTTTGGGAACTGAGGAGACACATTTTTAAGCTTCTCAGGTGGAATTCTTTCCCATTCTTGCTTGATGTACAGCTTAAGTTGTTCAACAGTCCGAGGAACTCAGTTGTGGTATTTTAGGCTTCATAATGCGCCACACATTTTCAATGGGAGACAGGTCTGGACTACAGGCAGGCCAGTCTAGTACCCGCACTCTTTTACTATGAAGCCACGTTGATGTAACAAATGGCTTGCCATTGTCTTGCTGAAATAAGCAGGGGCGTCCATGGTAACGTTGCTTGGATGGCAACATATGTTGCTCCAAAACCTGTATGTACCTTTCAGCATTAATGGCGCCTTCACAGATGTGTAAGTTACCCATGTCTTGGGCACTAATACACCCCCATACCATCACAGATGCTGGCTTTTCAACTTTGCGCCTATAACAATCCGGATGGTTCTTTTCCTCTTTGGTCCGGAGGACACGACGTCCACAGTTTCCAAAAACAATTTGAAATGTGGACTCGTCAGACCACAGAACACTTTTCCACTTTGCATCAGTCCATCTTAGATGAGCTCAGGCCCAGCGAAGCCGACGGCGTTTCTGGGTGTTGTTGATAAACCGTTTTCGCCTTGCATAGGAGAGTTTTAACTTGCACTTACAGATGTTGCGACGAATTGTAGTTACTGACAGTGGGTTTCTGAAGTGTTCCTGAGCCCATGTGGTGATATCCTTTACACACCGGTGTCGCTTGTAGATGCAGTACAGCCTGAGGGATCGAAGGTCACGGGCTTAGCTGCTTACGTGGAGTGATTTTTCCAGATTCTCTGAACCCTTTGATGATATTACGGACCGTAGATGGTGAAATCCCTAAATTACTTGCAATAGCTGGTTGAGAAAGGTTTTTCTTAAACTGTTCAATAATTTGCTCAGACATTTGTTGACAAAGTGGTGACCCTCGCCCCGTCCTTGTTTGTGAATGACTGAGCATTTCATGTAATCTACTTTTATACCCAATCATGGCAACCACCTGTTCTCAATTTGCCTGTTCACCTGTGGGATGTTCCAAATAAGTGTTTGATGAGCATTCCTCAACTTCATCAGTATTTATTGCCACCTTTCCAACTTCTTTGTCACGTGTTGCTGGCATCAAATTCTAAAGTTAATGATTATTTGCAAAAAAAAAAAATGCTTATCAGTTTGAACATCAAATATGTTGTCTTTGTAGCATATTCAACTGAATATGGGTTGAAAATGATTTGCAAATCATTGTATTCCGTTTATATTTACATCTAACACAACTTCCCAACTCATATGGAAACGGGGTTTGTACATGATGTTAGTGCACCAGTCGAGGAAAATGAGCCAACTACATAAAGAACATCCTGTAATTTGATTTTGAGATTTTTTTTTTTATCTTGATAGATTGAAAATGAACACCAATGAGTTTATTCAGAAAGTATAAATAATGACAAATAAAGGTAAAATACTATTAACCGCAACATGTAAGTGTAAAAAATAAAAAAAAAATAAAAACATTATGATTTGTACATTTTCAGAATGTGCTTGTTCTATTTTTAAACAAAGAAAACAATCTGAAGTTGTCTTTATTTTTAAGTTATCGCGCCGGGATTTTACCAGTCCGGCCCACTTGAGAGTAGATTTTTCTCTATCTGGGCCCCGATCTAAAATGAGTTTGACACCCCTGGTCTAAACGCTAGACAAAGATCTGACAGGAGTTTGTTGCTGTTTTTAAAAGTACAGTACGACAAAAAAAAAAAAAAAAGTGTATCTTACTGTATGTGACTTCACTGTTTACATGATGTAAACTGCACTAGTCAGAGATGTTTTATGTGACAGGAGTGCTGTGATCTTTTAAGGCTAAATTGCAAAAACGCGGTTCAAAGATACTCTATATGACCTTGGCGGTTTTAAGGACTAACTACAAAAATACAAAAATGCTAGACCCTCTGAAATAAAAAAAATATCTTCTGTTGTTGATGTCTGTTGTTGTTGAGGACGTACTGCAAAAATACTAGTCAAAGATCCTTTATGTGACAGTAGCACTCTGCTGTTTTTAAGGACCTACTGCAAAACGCTTGTCCAAGTTTATATTAGAGGGGTGCATCTACGTCAAAGATTCTCAATGTTTTACATTTTTTCTTTTTTTTTTTATTATATAAGTTTTAGGTCCTAAATTAAGGATTTTCCAACATAAATATGACTACATAAACTAAGTATAATATATTGTTTGCACAAATGCAAGTCGAAAATCCTGACAGGACTGCAGATCATTTAAGGACCCACTATCAAAATATAGGAGTGTAAAACATTTTCACTTCCAATACAATACAGAAATTGGAGCCTTGAGTATTGTCTGATACAATATCAGCACAAATCATAGATTATTATTTTCAAGTAACATAACTCAGAAAACAATACAACAACAGGTATTAATAAAAAGGTATGAAAACACTAACCTATTTATTATCACCTGTCTGGAATGGAATTATGTTGTCTTTAAATTGAAGTGGAGTGGTGATTGTTTCTTTGGCGACAACTAGTGGTGACAATAATTTGTTAAATTAAGATCATGATCATTCTAATGCGCTTCTTCTGCCTTGAAGACTTTGTATCTATAACTATAATTGTTTGATACTTGCTTATGTTGATAAATGTGGTTTTCTATTGTTCAATGAAGAACACATACTATGTATTTCTAGCTTGTGTGCTATTGTGTGCATAGCTGTTGTGTAGCTGCTAGCTCTTAGTAGCCCACAGCTTATAGCAGGGGTGCCGCATAAGCAACCCGAGCACTGCTGGAGGGCCACATCGACAAAATTTCAATTCAATTTTGTTCAATATTATTTTTGATATACCGTAAGATAAATAATAATAATAATAATAATAATAATAATAATAATAATAATAATCATTTAATTTAACCTAAATTAACTTTATACAAAAGCAGATTGCTTTTAATGGTTTTATTTTTAACACTGTCTTACACAACACTTATATATATATATATATATATATATATATATATATATATATATATATATATATATAAATATATATATATATATATATATATATACAATGCAAAAATGTCCATGTCTGCACAGGGTTAATTTCTGTCACTTTATCCTGCATTATCCAACATTTTTCCCATCAGATTTGGACAACAATCTGTTGTTGAAAATCGTTTTTAATCATATTTATTTTATATTGTTTTTTATATTGGTTTTATATGTAATTATTTTTTGTTTTTATTCAGTCATTGGTGGAGCTAAGGATAATATTTGAATATTGTTTTTAATATTGTTGTGCAGCACTTTGGAAACATTTTGTTGTTTAAATGTTTTATATAAATAAATATATCAATATAAATTGTCCCATTTCAGTCCTAACATGTCCAAACACGCATTTACCTCTGTGAACAAGTCATTACCTGTGGTTGTCTCTTTAATTGACTGCATGGCTGCCAGCTCCTCCGTGATTTGAAAGTCTGCAGTTATCCCACGTAAGAAGATGAGCAGCTGGGCGGTGTCATGTACATTGCAGCTCTCATCCAAAGCCAACGAAAAACAGTCAAAGTCTCCGGGCATTATTAGTGCAACAGAGTCCAATAAGCACTCCTTAATAAACTCTCCGTCAGAAAATGCCCTACTTTTTCTGGTGATTTTGTGAGAAATGACGAAACTTGTCCTGACGGCTGCATCTCTGGGGGTGTGAAGTTTGGCAAAAAGTCCTTGTTGGGTTTGCAGTTTTACCATCAACGCATCAGCCTCCCTTGCGCACGCTTCATCACACAGATTCCGGTATTTTTCCTCGTGCTTCGTCGTGTAGTGGCCATTCAAATTATATTCTTTAAACACAGCAACCTGTGTACCACAAATTAAACACACGGCTTTACCTTTAATTTCTGTAAATAAATACTTGGCAGTCCATGTCTTGTTGGAAACACGGCATTCGTCATCAACTTTTCTTTTTTTAGCGTCTCATCACTTGTCGCTGTGCACCTTCACTCACAGGTTACACCCGGACATACGCCCATAAATAACACTTTTCAAAATAAAAGCAGCACAGTTGTATTGCACGCACAACATAGTATTTTTTTAAACTTTATTTTGTAAATTGTGATTGCCGCTGTTCACATTCACTCACATTCACTCACCCGCATACGTCCACACGGAAGTAGTACAAATAACGTTTTTCAAAACAAAAGCAGCACCGTTGTATTGCACACTCGACATAGATACTTTTTTAAATTTATTTTGTAATTTATGATTGGCCTCACGCGGGCCGGACAGGGACGCACAAAGGGCCCGGATGTGGCCCGCGGGCCGCAGAATGCCCAGGTCTGGCTTATAGGGATGTGAATCTTACAACCACTCACAATTCAATTTGATTCCGAATCTAGGGATGACGATTGGGTTCAGAATCCATTCGAATTTTAACACAATTCTGGATTCATACTAATTCAATATATTAGAGTTGTCCCTGGCCATGTTGCACTTCAAATATTGTGGCTTCACTACATTGCATATTTTGGGGGGGATATTATTTTAAAAAAAATAAAGCATATTCTAAAATGTTTGGGTCTTAAATTCAGCATTTTCTGCTGCTCAGTGGTTAGAGTGACCGCCCTGACATTGGTAGGTTGTGAGTTCAAACACCGGCCGAGTCATACCAAAAGACTATTAAAAAAAAAAAAGGGACCCATTACCCCCCCTGCTTGGCACTCAGCATCAAGGGTTGGAATTGGTGGTTAAATCACCAAAATGATTCCCGAGCGTGGCCACCGCTGCTGCTCACTGCTCCTCTCACCCCCCAGGGGGTGGAAAAAGGGGATGGGTCAAGTGCAGAGGGTAATTCCACCACACTTAGTCTGTGTGTGACTATCAGTGGTACTTTAACTTTAATTTTCAAACATTAAAAGATTACTACATAAAGATAAATATCAATACTACAGTGGTATTGGCCACTAGAGGAGACCAACTCAATATTATGGCCACTCACCATGTTTCCGTGCACTAAATTTGTCAGATTTTTTAAATATATCAGGGTTTTTCTGTATTTTCTCTCGCCAGATCCTAGTCGTTCGCTGAGCTCCACACAAGAATCTGGGAGTTCTCAATAGGAGATGTATTTCAGAAGGCGGGGCCTTGTAAAAAAAAAAAAATTGTTGTATGTGATTGGATAAACCACTTGTCCATTATCTTGAATGATGTGCTACTTCAACCACTCACATCCAAATCAACCCGTGACGCTGATGAGAGCGACGCTGGGAAATCCAAACCCGGTCGGAAGAAGAGCCAAAACATCCTTGCCACCAATAAATGCCTTCAAAACCGTTCTCTGTTCATCTTTTAAAGGGGAACATTATCACAATTTCAGAAGGGTTAAAACCATTAAAAATCAGTTCTCAGTGGCTTATTTTATTTTTCGAAGTTTTTTTCAAAATTTTACCCATCACGCAATATCCCTAAAAAAAGCTTCAAAGTGCCTGATTTTAACCATCGTTATATACACCCGTCCATTTTCCTGTGACGTCACATAGTGATGCCAATACAAACAAACATGGCGCATAGAACAGCAAGCTATAGCGACATTAGCTCGGACAGGGAGAGGCTGCAAAGAGTGGTCAAGACGGCTCAGAAGATCATCGGCCGCCCTCTCCCCTCTCTGACGGACATCTACACCTCCCGTTGCCTCAACAGAGCCAGTGCCATCATCAAGGACAGCACCCACCCTGGCTCTGACCTGTTCCACCTGCTGCCCTCTGGGAAGCGCTACAGGTGCATTAAAACCAAAACAAACAGGCTAAAGAACAGCTTCTTCCCCAGGGCCATAACCATCCTGAACGGACTGCCCCATTGTCCTTCATAACTGCCTTCTCTTCGTTGCAATAACCCATTCCACCAACCACCCTGTTTTTGTTTTGTTTTTTCATGTATATATTCATTTCACACCATATTCATTGCACTTCTACATTTTTTAAATTCTTATATATTTGCACATTGTTTTTCTAGCATGCACACATCGCACTGTATGGAATGGCCTCAATCTCGTTACCTTGCGTAATGACAATAAAGCTGATTCTGATTCTGATTCTGATTCAGACTCAGATTTCAGCGGCTTAAGCGATTCAACAGATTACGCATGTATTGAAACGGATGGTTGTAGTGTGGAAAACGAAATTGAAGAAGAAACTGAAGCTATTGAGCCATATCGGTTTGAACCGTATGCAAGCGAAAATGACGAAAACGACACGACAGCCAGCGACACGGGAGAAAGCGAGGACGAATTCGGCGATCGCCTTCTAACCAACGATTGGTATGTGTTTGTTTGGCATTAAAGGAAACTAACAACTATGAACTAGGTTTACAGCATATGAAATACATTTGGCAACAACATGCACTTTGAGAGTGCAGACAGCCCAGTTTTCATCAATTAATATATTCTGTAGACATACCCTCATCCGCTCTCTTTTCCTGAAAGCTGATCTGTCCAGTTTTGGAGTTGATATCAGCAGGCCAGGGAAGCTAGGGTCGATATTCTTCTCTTGATCATCTTCGGTGGAATAAGGGACGGTGTGAGCCAAGACATCCAGGGGGTTTAGCTCGCTCGTCTGCGGGAACAAACTGCCGCCATTGCTTGCCGTGCTACCGAGGTCCTTTGTCCCTGAATTGCTAACACACTCCGGCAGATTCAATGGGGGTCTGGCGGCAAATTTCTTTGACTTTATCGTTGGAAATGCATCTGCTTTGAGTGTCGCAGGATATCCACACATTCTTGCCATCTCTGTCGTAGCATAGCTTTCGTCGGTAAAGTGTGCGGAACAAACGTCCAATTTCTTGCCACTTTCGCATCTTTGGGCCACTGGTGCAACTTGAATCCGTCCCTGTTCGTGTTGTTACACCCTCCGACAACACACCGACGAGGCATGATGTCTCCAAGGTACGGAAAACAGTCGAAAAAACTGAAAATAACAGAGCTGATTTGACTCAGTGTTTGTAATGTGTTTGAGAAAATAGCGGATTGCTTCCCGATGTGACGTCACGTTGTGACGTCATCGCTCCGAGAGCGAATAATAGAAAGGCGTTTAATTCACCAAAATTCACCCATTTAGAGATCGGAAATCGGTTAAAAAAATATATGGTCTTTTTTCTGCAACATCAAGGTATATATTGACGCTTACATAGGTCTGGTGATAATGTTCCCCTTTAAATAATTAATGTGTTGCAAAAACAGTTGCAATAGCAGAATCAATACCTACTCAGTGGCCTAGTGTTTAGAGTGTCTGCCCTGAAATTGGTAGGTTGTGAGTTCATACCAAAGACTATAAAAATGGGACCCATTACCTCCCTGCTTGGCACTCAGCATCAAGGGTTGGAATTGGGGGTTAAATCACCAAAAATGATTCCTGGGCCGCTGCTGCTCACTGCTCCCCTCACCTCCCAGGGGGTGATCAAGGGTGATGGGTCAAATGCAGAGAATCATTTCGCCACACCTAATGTGTGTGACAATCATTGGTACTTTAACTTTAATGTCAGCAGACGACTCCTCACTCCGGAGGAGAAGGTGTAAATCGCGCCAGGCCGTACCCTTATCCGCAGCAGGTCTCTAAGGTAAACATCCTGTGGGATATTAGTTTCTTGTTTGAATCAAACAATCCCTTCAGCGCTAGGTCACATCTATGAAATCCCGCCCGGCGATCCTGGTTGGTTCATTATTTTTTGCTATCTGGAAGGAGTTTGCATTGCCTTCGAGCCCAGATCCTTGTTTATTGTTTATTAAATGGATCCCCATTAGCTGACACCAAGGCGACTGCTAGTCTTCCTGGGGTCCATATAGGAGCATACAAAATAAAAATACAAAGAATACATGCATTACCAAACATTATACAATGGAAAAATACAACATAAGATAAAAAGCTAGTTAAAACCGATATTAAAAATTCACGTCATGTGGGCAGCTGCAATAGGTGTATCTTCAAAGCTGTCTTGAATGACAATTTACTTTGTGAGAGATTAATGTGAGATGGCAACCCATTCCAGAATGATGTACATCTATACATGACTGTATGTTTGAGGAGATTGGTCCTGGGAGCAGGAAGTGCCAAATAGCCATTGCTGGCATTCCTAGTGTCATGAATATGTGTGTTAGTTGATTTTAAAAACGGTTTGTAAAAGTAATCTGGTGATTGATCTAAAATGATAGTTCTAAAGAACATAATGAGACTACAATGCATCTTTTGTTCAACAGACAACCAGGACAAGCATGAATGCATAAATGAAATATTAGTGCGCAAAGACCATTTAAGTACCAGTCTTGCCGCTCTGTTCTGAACAAGTTGCAGTTTGTTCAGGTCAGACTTAGTCGTAGCGGACCATATTATAGGACAGTAATGAAGATGACAGAAAACCAAGGACTGTATGACTTGAGCCATTGTTGAGGATGTCAAGAAGGTGGAGCACTTCCTGACCATGGCTAAACCTCTTCCCATTTTCATTGAAATACCATCAATATGATGGGACCATGACAGTTGACTGTCTAATAGCACACCAAGCAATTTTGCTTTTTTGACCTGCTCAATGCGTATGTCTGACATTAAAATATGAAGCTGTGGGGCATCAACAAGCATATGTATGGATCCAAAAAGAATGCTTTTTGTTTTGTCAATATTCACAACAAGTTTACTATCATTTACCCAGCGTGACACTCTCTCCAGGTCCTGATTTAAAGGGGAACATTATCACCAGACCTATGTAAGCGTCAATATATACCTTGATGTTGCAGAAAAAAGACCATATATTTTTTTAACCGATTTCCGAACTCTAAATGGATTAATTTTGGCGAATTAAACGCCTTTCTAATATTTGCTCTCGGAGCGATGACGTCACAACGTGGTGTCACATCGGGAAGCAATCCGCCATTTTCTCAAACACCGAGTCAAATCAGCTCTGTTATTTTCCGTTTTTTTCGACTGTTTTCCGTACCTTGGAGACATCATGCCTTGTCGGTGTGTTGTCGGAGGGTGTAACAACACGAACAGGGACGGATTCAAGTTGCACCAGTGGCCCAAAGATGCGAAAGTGGCAAGAAATTGGACGTTTGTTCCGCACACTTTACCGACGAACGCTATGCTACGACAGAGATGGCAAGAATGTGTGGATATCCTGCGACACTCAAAACAGATGCATTTCCAACGATAAAGTCAAAGAAATCTGCCGCCAGACCCCCATTGAATCTGCCGGAGTGTGTGAGCAATTCAGGGACAAAGACCCTCGCTAGCACGGCAAGCAATGGCGGCAGTTTGTTCCCGCAGACGAGCGAGCTAAACCCCCTATCAACCCTAGCCTGCTGACATCAACTCCAAAACTGGACAGATCAGCTTTCAGGAAAAGAGCGCGGATGAGGGTATGTCTACAGAATATATTAATTGATGAAAATTGGGCTGTCTGCACTCTCAAAGTGCATGTTGTTGCCAAATGTATTTCATATGCTGTAAACCTAGTTCATAGTTGTTAGTTTCCTTTAATGCCAAACAAACACATACCAATCGTTGGTTAGAAGGCGATCGCCGAATTCGTCCTCGCTTTCTCCCGTGTCGCTGGCTGTCGTGTCGTTTTCGTCGGTTTCGCTTGCATACGGTTCAAACCGATATGGCTCAATAGTTTCTTCTTCAATTTCATTTTCGCTACCTGCCTCCACACTACAACCATCCGTTTCAATACATTCGTAATCTGTTGAATCGCTTAAGCCGCTGAAATCCGAGTCTGAATCCGAGCTAATGTCGCTATAGCTTGCTGTTCTTTCCGCCATGTTTGTTTGTGTTGGCTTCACTATGTGACGTCACAGGAAAATGGACGGGTGGTTAAAATCAGGCACTTTGAAGCTTTTTTTAGGGATATTGCGTGATGGGTAAAATTTCGAAAAAATTTCGAAAAATATAATAAGCCACTGGGAACTGATTTTTAATGGTTTTAACAATTCTGAAATTGTGATAATGTTCCCCTTTAAGTTATTTTGTAGGTCATTTAAGGTAGAGGCAGTACTGTATAGAGTTGTGTCATCTGCATACATAACCATATTGGTGTTTGTTGTAACACAGGGCAGATCATTAGTAAAAATAATAAAAAGTAAAGGACCTAAGCAGCTTCCTTGAGGCACGCCGCAGTAATTGTACTTGCGTTCGGATAGGCTACCATTAAAACACACTCTCTGTGATCTTCCTGATAGATAGCTCAACATCCAAGAAAGTGACATACTATTAAAACCACATTTTCTCAGTTTGGAGATCATTATGTTGTGATCTATGACATCGAATGCCGCACTAAAGTCAATCAGGACAGTACCAACCATCTTCTTGACATCCATTTATGACAGCCAGTCATCAGTCAGCATCAACAAGAGACATCAGTGTGTAAAGGATATCACCACATGGGCTCAGGAACACTTCAGAAACCCACTGTCAGTAACTACAGTTGGTCGCTACATCTGTAAGCGCAAGTTAAAACTCTCCTATGCAAGGCGAAAACCGTTTATCAACAGCACCCAGAAACGCCGTGGGCTTCGCTGGGCCTGAGCTCACCTAAGATGGACTGATACAAAGTGGAAAAGTGTTCTGTGGTCTGACAAGTCCACATTTCAAATTTGATGTCTCTTGTAGAGCAGTAGATGTTGAGTGACCTTGCCTTGTGTTGAGCTCCGCGAACTACAAGGATCTGACGAGAGTCAGGTTAGTGAAGTCCAGGTGTCCATACACACTCTCAAATGCAACTATTGGTCACACGCCGTGTGCTTCCCATAAAATGGGGGGCCCTTGTTTATTTTTATTGCGGATTATTGTATTGCTTTTTTGGTTGACTATGACATCACACCAGGCATATGTGGGTCCTTACAAGTCAACAGCCTCGCTCTGTTGTATCTGATGTCTGCTGTAATATTGGCACACATTAGAAATATTACGTCTCTAACGGCTATGCTGATGTTAAATAGCAGACAGCATCAAGAAATGATCTTAGATTGACGCCACTACCAAGAGGGTCTCGGACCAGATGCAGGTCCGAAGCAAAGAAAGACGGGCGGGAGTTTTTCGAAGTAATTTTCGGACGGTTATTCATGGAAACAAAACGTTCGAATGTCTCGGAGTTCATTCATAAGGCTCTGTGGATTGACGGAAGTAGTTTTAAATCCGAAGGAAAAGACAGTTCGTTCCCTGGCCAATATTGTTCTAGATCAGGGGTGTCAAACGTACGGCCCGCGAGCCGGATCAGGTCCGCAAACAGGTTTTATCCGGCCCGTGAGATGATTTTGGTAAGTGTAAGAATTAGCTGAAATTTTTGAATGAAAGAAGCTGCTCTTCTAAATGTGTCCACTGGATGTCGCAATAGCAATTCTTTGTATCCCCTGCGCAGGAGTGTGCATGACTTCAGAGGGGGCGGAGCTATGTGCCGGTTAAGATAGAGGACTGGGGACACATTATTTGGGCGCACAAAAATATGCTAAAAAAAACATGTATCCCCTTCTAACTTCATGTGTGATTCATGAAATGAGTCCAAATTCACAAGTTTTGTTGTAGATGATTGTCAAGTCAAAGTACAGAGCAGCACAAACACCACTTATTTGTAGAGCGCACTCCAGGCCTGAAGGGGCAACAGTGAGAGCTGAGGGTTGAACATCTCCACCTGCTTCCAACAGATTGGTTTCATTGAATTCACCTGTTCACCTGCTCAGAGCACATGCTCAAAATGTTTGAGCTTCAGTCAGTCACCCTTTGACATGCTGCTAAGAGGAAGGAAGACAGCTCCTGTTTGGACTCAGAAGACGCAACTGGTTATCAACTGTCAAGTTCTCCAAGTTTGGGCACGGCTGTGAAAAAACCTAGAGAACTTGACAGTTGCCCCTTCAGGCCTGGAGTGCGCTCTACAAATAAGTGGTGTTTGTGCTGCTCTGTACTTTGACTTGACAATGATGCTACATACAGTATGTAGAGAATAAACCACATGTTGTTAGTACATCAGTTGAGAAAAATTAGTAAATTACATTAATAACATGCTGTAATTTGATTTTGATATAACTATTTATTACATCTTCTGATAGATTAAAATTTTACACCAATGAGATCATTTTAAAACTCTGCCAGACTCATTTGACTGATGAACATTATCACATCGTTTATTCAGAAATTATAAATCACGACAAATGAAGATAGACTACTATGAACAGCAACATGTAAGTGTAAAAAAAACACATTAGGATTTGTATATTTTCAGATTGTGTTTGTTCTATTTTTAAACAAAGAAAACAATATGAAGTTGGCTTTATTTTTAAGTTATCATGACATGATTTTACCAGTCCGGCCCACTTGGGAATAGATTTTCCTCTGTGTGGCCCATGGGCTAAAATGAGTTTGACACCCCTGTTCCAGATGAAGGTTGCTGGATAGAGATAAATGCGTTAAAATGTAATATCGGAAATTATCGGTATATCGTTTTTTTATTATCGGTATGGTTTTTTTTTTTGGTTTTTTTTTTTAATTAAATCAACATAAAAAACACAAGATACACTTACAATTAGTGCATCAACCCAAAAAACCTCCCTCCCCCATTTACACTCATTCACACAAAAGGGTTGTTTCTTTCTGTTATTAATATTCTGGTTCCTACATTATATATCAATATATATCAATACAGTCTGCAAGGGATACAGTCCGTAAGCACACATGATTGTGCGTGCTGCTGGTCCACTAATAGTACTAACCTTCAACAGTAATTTGACTAATTTTCATTAATTACTAGTTTCTATGTAACTGTTTTCATATTGTTTTACTTTCTTTTTTATTCAAGAAAATGTTTTTAATTTATTTAACTTATTTTATTAATTTTTTTAAAAGGTACCTTATCTTCACCATACCTGGTTGTCCAAATTATGCATAATAATGTGTTAATTGTTATGATCCGCTACCCGGATCATATTTTTTGTTTACGTTTTCAAGATACTTGTGTTTTTGGTTAGTTTTGGACTCCTTGAGTGCCTGTTTTTGTACACCTGAGTTTGTTGCCATGGCTGCTTATTATTTTCACCTGCCGCGTTTGTTCCCGACGCGCACCTGTTAGTCATCACTGACATTATTATTTAAGCCTGCCTTCCCTGTCATTCTGTCTTGCTTCGTAGTTTGCTTTTTGCAACAGTAGACGACTTTTGTTCTTGCTCTGTACCTGTTAGCTTCCATGCTAGGCTCTGTTACTCGCTAGTTCTCACGCTAGTCTTCCTTAGTTTTTACCTTATGTGCTATGAGCACCCTTTTCTTTGTTTCTTCTGAGTTATTCCGTAAATAAATAATTTCTTTTACCTTCACGCTGTGTCCGAAGTCCGTTGCATCCTGGGAGAACGAAACCCCGCATCACCATGCGCCCCGGTCGTCACATTAATTCCACGACTGCATATATCGGTATCGGTTGATATCGGTGTCGGTAATTAAAGAGTTGGACAATATCGGAATATCGGATATTGGCAAAAAGCCATTATCGGACATCCCTAGTTCTGGACTATCTTGCCAATTGTGTGGAATAAAGAGTTGTTGTTACTCAGCATGGAGCGCACAAGTGCAGCGGGAAGACATTTGTGTACACTTTATTATTTGCCTTGTAATATACCTCTTTCATTCTCTTCCATCTCATTCGTATTACGTCCAAATTAAGCCGGTATTTTACATTTCCTTAGCTACCTTTTTTAATGACTCTCAGTTTCTTTCTTTCTCCCATCGATGCACTTTAAAGTATTATGTTCTTTTAATTAGCGAAGCAATTTCAATTGTTTCTTGTGTTTTTATTGAATGGTATCTGCTTCCAGGTTGTATCCCGCTCGTTGAGACTGGCGCATGTGCGATACGAAGGGTCCTCTGCGGCATCCCGCACCCACTCGAGAGATCTGGTTTCCAATCGCATGATCTAGGTGTGTTAGCCCGGTTTCTCAAAAGCCAAACATGATCAAATTAAGGTGTTTCCATGGGTTACAGGATGCTTTTTTATGTAGGTAGGTCTTTATTGTCATTGCACAAGTACAACAAAACTTTGTTTTCAGCACAAACCCGTTCAAGATTAGACAAACAAACAGTGTACAGCAGGGGTGTCAAACTCAAATACAGAGTGGGCCAAAATTTAAAACTGAACAAAGCCGCGGGCCAAGGTTGAACAAATTAACCTTTTAATAGGGACCCCAACAAGTTTTGCATTGAATATTGAACAAGCAAGGCTTATATAACTTTATAGTGACATGCAAAATCGAGTTTCAAATAATAATAATAATAATTAAAAAATATCAATGGAATATTAAATACAATTTAAATAAAAATTGAATGCCTCTTTTCTATTTGCAGCCTTCTGAGGTAAATATCAACATTAACTTTTTTCACAGGCTAATACATTTGAAAATAAAATGAGAATGAATAAACCAACCATTCAGGACTTTAAACTACTCTGTTTGCAACACACTGATCTAATCTGATGTGCCCAAGCCAGATACCTGCTATCTTTTCTTGGATGCTAGTTCATTAATGTCAGGGCTCAGGCTTTGAGCTGAGGCAACCTTCATTATCGAACGAAGGTGTTCATCAGTCATTATATCTCATAGTCCACCCGGACCACAGTCTTGGGGGCGTGCCTTAAAGGCACTGCCTTTAACGTCATCTACGAGCTGTCGTCACGTCCGCTTTTCATCCATTCTAATAACGTGCCGGCCCAGTCACATAATATGTGCGGCTTCTGTACGCACACAGACGTGAATGCAACGCACATTTGATCAACAGTGATACAGGTTACACTGAGGGTGGCCGTATAAACAACTTTAACACTGTTAGAAATACACGCCTCACGTCCTTGACTGGAAGGGTCGCCAGGCACGCGGCCCTCCTTCTCCCAAGAGTCCGTTGTGTGTCCAGCAACAACCGCTCCGTCACGACAAGCAGGTTCCCCCAAACCCAAGATCTTGTCAATTTTGTTGAGGCCAGTTAAATAGTTCCAATGTTTAGATTTGGAGAGCAGTGCAAAAAGAGGCAACAAGATAGACAAGACAAAAAAGCAAGCAGGAGAGATAAGGGAGAGGAAAGGGGAGCGTCTGCCCTCGGGTGCCAGTGAGAAAAAAATTATAATATATATATTTTTTTTTTTACAGCCGAACTACTTGAGGAATCAGACTAATTTAGTGAATGGAAACGGCCTCAGGCAGCATTACTATATTGGATTCAAAGAGTGTAAAGGTGACTAAAGGATATTTCACGTCTACATGGCCCTGATAATGTTGAAAATGTATTTAAAAGGTCGTAAATTGTTTTTTTATGCTCTAGCGATGAAAAGATTTGATTCATAATGAATGATTCATACTTTGCAGAAAATTGGGACCCAAGTTGGGAACCAATAAACAAGAGAAGATTGTATTTGGTATAAATTGATAATAAAACCTTTTCAAAACAGGTTACTCCTGGCTGCTGACGTACGACGTATATGCACAGCGAGTATGCACGGACATGACCTAAAACCATATTTATTAAAAAGGAATTCTTAAAAAGATCAAAAACTAATTTTAATTGATTCTTTAAACTTATAAATCGGAATAAATTAACATTGCGATTCCGATGGTAATTGATTTTTTTTAGCACCACTAGCCTATCATATTTATTATTTGCTGATATCAGACCAATATCTAATGACAGTATTGGATCGTGACGCCCCTACCAAAATACTAGTCAAGGGTCTTCTATATGACAGGACCATCGATTATCCAAGGACGTACTGCTAAATATGAATCAAAGATCGTCTATATCAGTGTTGAAAAGGCGTGGTTGGGGGCGTGGTTAAGAGGGGAGGAGTATATTTACAGCTACAATTCACCAAGTTAAGTATTTCATATATATATATATATATATATATATATATATATATATATATATATATAAGAAATACTTGACTTTCAGTGAATTATATATATATATATATATATATTTATTTTATATATATATATATATATATATATATATATATATATATATATATATATATATATATATATATATATAAATAAGAGAAATACTTGAATTTCAGTGTTCATTTATTTACACATATACACACACATAACACTCATCTACTCATTGTTGAGTTAAGGGTTAAATTGTCCATCCTTGTTCTATTCTCTGTCACTATTTTCTAACCCTGCTGAACACCCTCTCTGATGATGCATTCTGCTTCGTCTCCTTGTTGTGTGCACAGTTGTGCACTGCACTCTCTAAAAGTCGTAGATGTTATTGTCACATATGCATGTACAGTAGATGGCAGTATTGTCCTGTTTAAGAGTGTCACAACATTGCTGTTCACGGCAGACGAACTGCTTTACGGTAGACGAAAACGTGACTGCTGTTGTTGTGTGTTGTTACCGCGCTGGGAGGACATTAATGAAACTGCCTAACAATAAACCCACATAAGAAACCAAGAACTTGCCCTCCATCATTCTACAGTTATAACGTGATTGGGCAGGCACGCTGTTTATATTGTGGGAAAGCGGACGTGAAAACAGGCTGTCGACACGTCACACAGGTCCGCCTGAATTTCGGGAGATTTTCGGGAGAAAATTTGTCCCGGGAGGTTTTCGGGAGAGGCGCTGAATTTCGGGAGTCTCCTGGAAAATCCGAGAGGGTTGGCAAGTATGACTTAGGCCTACTTCACTACTGTATTTAATCTTGGTCATTACGCTGGTATCTGGAGAGCCAAGTGTTTTCTGAGATTGAAAACCATCAATTTGTTATGATTTTATACACAATACTGATTCATACATTTTATAATGGTTACAAGCCATTATACATCATTATTATTATATTAATATTAGTACTAAATTGGCCCGAGTGTGTGAATGTGAGTGTGAATGTTGTCTGTCTATCTGTGTTGGCCCTGTGATGAGGTGGCGACTTGTCCAGGGTGTACCCCGCCTACCGCCCGATTGTAGCTGAGATAGGCTCCAGCTCCCCCCGCGACCCCGTAGAAGAATAAGCGGTAGAAAATGGATGGATGGATGGACATCTCCGGGGGGTTAAGTTTCCCCCTTTTTTATAACCTAGGGACACCTGTTTCTAACTTTAATCGGGGTCCTTGAACACAACACAGTTATAGGCAATGAGTTGCAAAAGTGAAACTTGAACATAACTTTCTCCTATGCTGCCACAGATGTATTATATGTTTACCTTTCCTCTACCACCTCATCATTGCACCTTGTAGTCTGCTATTAGTGCTACTCCTGATATACCAAAGGAGTTCTGGTGCAAAAATGTCGGTCGCTGCTAAGTTATGAACTGACGGTCGGTCTGGTTTTGGACCGCGGGATAATAGTTGCCTATCCCTGGTATGGACTATTGTTTCCACACAGAAGTCATTGTCTCCACGTGATGGGCGTAGACAAGAAATTCCAAACATTTCATCAAGATGCTTTCAGTCCTCTCTAAACATCAACACACTTCTCATCCAAGACTTTTATAACTCAGGTGTTGAACCTCCAGACCAAAATCCAAACGTACAATCAATAGGTCACGTTTGATTATATGTTTATGTTGTGCATACGTTCTGTCATGGCTAAGCTACACGAAACGGGAGGAAAAGCAAATCCAGGATTTAGTCCGCTCCAAACAATGGGTCCCTTTGGCCATAATTCAGCGCGGAAATGTGCTGCAACCGAACGCGTGCTAGTGCACATTCCTGTCAGATTACTCTGCAAAAGGTTTAATTTGCCAGTTTAGATTGCGAGCCAGTCAGCCTGATAAGAGCTGTAAAGAATCCTCATGGAAGAATACATATAAGTTGATTCTAGGCGTGTAGCCGCAAACAATAACATAATTCAAACCTTTCCTTTATTTCTTAATAATTTGCAATAAAGTAGTCCAATTAAAGTAATTCAACTAAATATTTGTTATAGTATTTCTTTTTATCTTATGATAAATAACCTTATTAGCTAATATTGTTCAAAAAATAAAATGTTTCCAATACAATTGCAACATTTATTCCCATAACAGTTGAACTTTATTTTGCTTATTATTTATTACTTATTAGTCATCAAAATCTAACACTTATAACAAAAAGGAATTGTGAGGAATATGCACAGAACAAAGTATGACAGTTTTCAAGAATGATCTGAGAGATCAAAGTTGGGACTATGTTTACAGTAAAAATGATGTAGATGATGCATATAGTAATTTTTTTTATACTTTCATGATGCTTAATGACAAACACTGTCCATTGAAACAACGTAGTAAGAAGCGAAAGAAAAACAATCAACCAAAAATGCTTCCAACAAGAAGAATACATTATATAGAACATGTTTAACACAAAGATCTACCGAGGCAAAACAGAAGTACAAAACTTATAAGAACACGCATACTACGAACACCTAGGAAAATATATTACACTCCATTATTAGACCGTAACAAAAATAATATGAGAGCAAAATGAGGCATCCTAATTAGGATTATCAAAAATGGTGCTAAAAAAGGAACATCCTAAATACTTCTCAGATGGAAATGGAAAAAAAATGACAATATGAACGAAGTAGTTGAACGCTTGAATAAGTACTTTGTGAACATTGGACCAAATCAGGAGGAAAATATTCCAGATCCCGAGTCAGTTGAGGACTTGAATGACACTAAACTGTACACTGTACTTTCACTGCACAGAGTAAATGTGGAAAGGGTAGGCATAAAAAGTTTTTATCTTAAATAAAATGATAAATGGGTTATACTTGTATAGCGCTTTTCTACCTTCAAGGTACTCAAAGCGCTTTGACAGTATTTCCACATTCACACACACATTCATTCACACACTGATGGCGGGAGCTGCCATGCAAGGCGCTAACCAGCAGCCATCAGGAGCAAAGGGTGAAGTGTCTTGCCCAAGGACACAACAGACATGATTAGGATGGTAGAAGGTGGGGATTGAACCCCAGTAACCAGCAACCCTCCGATTGCTGGCACGGCCACTCTACCAACTTCGCCACGCCGTCCCTTTCAGCCTGTATTCTTTTTGGTCAGAAAATGGAAACCGATACTTTATTTATCTGCTTTGCACTTGAAGTGTACTGTTTACATGAACTGATGACCAAAAATAAATAAACAAATAAAATTAAAATTAAAAAAGCCAGAAATCCCAACTTGATATTCTTCGTTAAAGAGGAAATAATTAAAATTGTGGAAAAAAATGTAAATCCAAGACCTCAACTGATTGTAACAGAATTGATATGGAAACAATAAAAACAACAATCCGGGTGGTTCTTTTCCTCTTTGGTCCGGAGGACACGACGTCCACAGTTTCCAAAAACAATTTGAAATGTGGACTCGTCAGACCACAGAAATCTTTTCCACTTTGTATCAGTCCATCTTAGATGAGCTCAGGCCCAGCGAAGCCGACGGCGTTTCTGGGTGTTGTTGATAAACGGTTTTCGCCTTGCATAGGAGAGTTTTAACTTGCACTTACAGATGTAGCGACCAACTGTAGTTACCATACTTGCCAACCTTGAGACCTCCGATTTCGGGAGGTGGGGGTGGGAGGGTGGGGGCGTGGTCGGGGGTGGGGGCGTGGTTGGGGGCGTGGTTAAGATATATATATATAAAAAATACTTGACTTTCAGTGAATTCTAGCTATATATATATATATATATATATTTTATTACATATATATATATACTGTATATATATATATAATAAATTATTATTTATTTATATATATATATATATATATATATATATATATATATATATATAAATAAATAAAAGAAATACTTGAATTTCAGTGTTCATTTATTTACACATAAACACACACATAACACTCATCTACTAATTGTTGAGTTAAGGGTTGAATTGTCCATCCTTGTTCTATTCTCTGTCACTATTTCAGAACACACACATACAAATATACATTATAAAATCAATAAGAAAACGGGAGCTCTAATTTGGGAGTCTGAATTAGGATCAGAAGTTCCTATATAAACATTGCGTACTCAAGTCGCCATTTTGTATTGATTACTGCAGCTGTGCACTGGATTCATTCACAAATACAAACTACAACTCACAAACACTTTAGAGTTAGGCTCCACCATCAGAATGTGTACTTAAACTTATAAAGATCACATGGATATTATTCAGTGAGTTGATTCACCAAAACTAACCTGTTATACAGGAGGAAAAGGCACACAGGACGTTTCAATTGTTCACAGACTGGTCGCTCTCATCAGAATGACAAGACACTTCCGGTCTGCAGGTGATAGCATTCAATTGGGAAGAAACGCCCTACTGCCCCCTACTGACCACTGTGAATACTGATAAATGTGTAATGACAGCTCCAAAAATGAATTCAAACCACAAAATAAAATAAATAAATCAACACAAAAATGTGACACATTATGGGTGGGTCACATATGCATGTACAGTAGATGGCCTGTTTAAAAGTGTCACAACATTGCTGTTTACGGCAGACGAACTGCTTTACGTAGACGAAATGCTGTTGTTGTGTGTTGTTACCGCGCTGGGAGGACGTTAATGAAACTGCCGTACAATAAACCCACATAAGAAACCAAGAACTCGCCCTCGATCATTAGCTGTTTAAATTGTGGGAAAGCGGACGTGTGAACAGGTTGTCAACACGTCACTCAGGTCCGCATGGAGCTGGAGGGGGCGTGGCCTCCAGCTCCGCCTGAATTTCGGGAGATTTTCGGGAGAAAATTTGTCCCGGGAGGTTTTCGGGAGAGGCGCTAAATTTCGGGAGTCTCCCGGAAAATCCGGGAGGGTTGGCAAGTATGGTAGTTACTGACAGTGGGTTTCTGAAGTGTTCCTGAGCCCATGTGGTGATATCCTTTACACACTGATGTCTCTTGTTGATGCAGTACAGCCTGAGGAATCGAAGGTCACGGGCTTAGCTGCTTACGTGCAGTGATTTGTCCAGATACTCTGAACCCTTTGATGATATTACGGACCGTAGATGGTGAAATCCTTAAATTCCTTGCAATAGCTGGTCGAGAAAGGTTTTTCTTAAACTGTTCAACAATTTGCTCACGCATTTGTTGACAAAGTGGTGACCCTCGCCCCATCTTTGTTTGTGAATGACTGAGCATTTCATGGAATCTACTTTTATACCCAATCATGGCACCCACCTGTTCCCAATTAGCCTGCACACCTGTGGGATGTTCCAAATAAGTCCTTGATGAGCATTCCTCAACTTTATCAGTATTTATTGCCACCTTTCCCAACTTCTTTGTCACATGTTGCTGGCATCTAATTCTAAAGTTAACGATTATTTGCAAAAAAATTAAAAATGTTTATCAGTTTGAACATCAAATATGTTGTCTTTGTAGCATATTCAACTGAATATGGGTTGAAAATGATTTGCAAATCATTGTATTCCGTTTATATTTACATCTAGCACAATTTCCCAACTCATATGGAAACGGGGTTTGTACTTGAGTAAAGTTAGGAATCCCTTTAAATGACTGCAACCTATAAATTAGCATCAAGTTCTCTTTATTTTGTGGGAGTGTTTTTATTTATTCACAAACGTCTTCAAAGTAAACATTGACCTACTGGAAGAATGATGTAAAACTGTTTCGCAAATTATTAATCAGAGAGTCCCTGTGTGGACCCTGATTGTGATCTATTTTTGTAATGGATTGACTATTGTATCAGACTGACTTTTTTTTTTATGTGGTTCCATAAAATAAAACATATATAACTTCAGCTAAGCAACTTTACTTTTGCTTAAAAAAAAAATTAGTTGTCTTTTCAGTTTCCACCTCTGAATGCAAGCAAGCGAATAAAACGACCTTCTACTTACCGGGAAATCAGATGACTCGAATAAACGTTATCATACCACATGCTTTCTGAAATGATACGACGTTAAATTGTGGTCATAAACGCGTTTACGGCTGCTCTAAATGGCAGTGAGATTATAAAATGTGGAGGTGATATTTTTATAGGCGTTTTATCAACACGGAAGGGAAAACTGAAAATGGCGCATGCGCAGTGCCGGGCGCTCCAGAGGCAGAGGGACTCCGCTCTGACGTCACCACCCATTCAATCGAGGGGAAACAAGCCTAGACACATTACTGCAACTGACAGCTTTGGTCAGGAGGACAACAGCGGTACTTTGTCACTGCGGCGCCCGAGTGGTGGTGACGATGACTCTGGAGGACGATCTCACGTCCGCGGCCGCTAAGGGGAACACGGCCGAGGTGGAGCGACTCCTGCGGGCAGGGGCGGACGTCAACGCGGCCAACCGGCTGGGACACACCGCGCTGCAGGTCAGAGCCTCCGCGTATATTATCCCCATCTTCCTCGTCGTCATCATAAACTATGATGGTCGTATTAAAAAAATAAATAGATAAATAAAAACATCTTACTAAATTATTCTCTTAAACGTGTAGATTTTTAATTTGGACAAAAAGAAAAAAAAAGAAAAAAGCCTGACCGGACTCCATTCAAAAAAAGGTAACTTTTCAGTAGCCTGAACAAGGCTGGGTAAGTTGGACTAAGATATAATATCATCCACAAATACATGTAAAGACCTTCAAAAGTATGTTTTCCAATGCGGATTACTTCAAAAGTGGGTTGTTTACATATGGGATTATTTTAAGATCACCAACATTAAATAACCTATCATAGGGGTTAAAAAAAGGAAAATTAATAAATTACACGAGGAAGTTCTCAATAGACGAAAGCCAAGCTAAAAAGTAGGCTATAAATCTTGCTTTATTCATGTCAAATTACATCTGGAAATTGAAATGTCTTGATAAAATTGTTTTACATGTGTCGTTTCTTGCTTTCAGACAAGTTTAGGTATATTAGATGAACATCTAATTCAAGAATGTCCTCAAAAAAGATGATTTAATGGGCAAGATGTGGAATAATTCGTTGTTCCTGTTTTTCTGTACTTTTTGACTATGTTTAATTTAATATGGACTTGTTGTAATATGGGATCATTTTTAAATCACCACCGTTAAATAACCCATCATAGGGATTAAAAAAAAGGGAACTTAATAAATTACACTGGGAAGTTCTCAATAAACGAATCTTTAAAAGCCAAGCTAAAAAAAAAGTAGGCTATGAATATTCTTTATTTCTTGCTTTTCGTGTCAAAATGCATCTGGAAATTGAAATGTTATGGTAAAATAGTTTGATATCTGTCGTTTCTTGCTTTCAGACAAGTTTAGGTATATTAGATGAACATCTAATTCAAATTGGCCTGGGGGGGGGGGGCAGTCATGGTTAAACAGTTCTATGTCCACAAAGTTTCTTATTTTTAGTATGTAATATATACTGCAGGTGACAGTTTTTAGAAATTAGACAATATAACATTCTCAATAGAAGACTTTAATGTGCAAGTAAAAAAAAGGTGTTCCCTTTTTTTGGGGGGGGGGGGGGGGGGCAGTCATGGTTAAACCGTTCTATGTCCACAAAGTTTCTTATTTTTAGTATGTAATATATACTGAAGGTGACAGTTTTTAGAAATTAGACAATATAACATTCTCAATAGAAGACTTTAATGTGCAAGTAAAATAAAAGGTGTTCCTTTTTTGGGGGGGGGGGGGGGGGGGGGGCAATATGCTTTAAGCTCAAACTGGACTTGGGAATTAAAATACAAATTGTAACAGTTTTATGTGCACCTAGTTTATTATTTTTTAGTATGTAATATATACTACATGTGACAATTTACAAATTAAACAATATAAAACTCTCATTAGAAGACTGTAATGTGCAAGTAAAATAAATAAATAAAGTTGTTCCTTTTTTATTTTCTTTTTTTCAAATATGCTTTTAGCTCAAATTGGACTTGGGAATTAAAATACAAATTTTAACAGTTTTATGTGCACTTAGTTTATTATTTTTTAGTATGTAATATATACTGCATGTGACAATTTACAAATTAAACAATATAAAACTCTCATTAGAAGACTGTAATGTGCAAGTAAAAAAATAAAATAAAGTTGTTCCTTTTTTCTTTTCAAATATGCTTTTAGCTCAAACTGGACTTGGGATGTAAAATAATCATTGTAACAGTTTCAATCAATGTTTACTTACTGTATATAGCCCTAAATCACGAGTGTCACAAAGGGCTGCACAAGCCACAAAGACATCCTCGGCTCAGATCCCACATCAGGGCAAGGAAAAACTCAACCCAATGGGATGACAATGACAAACCTTGGAGGGGACCGGTGCAATGGACGTCGAGTGGATCTAGCATAATATTGTGAGAGTCCAGTCCATAGTGGATCTAACATAATAGTGAGAGTCCAGTCCATAGTAGATCTAACATAATAGTGAGAGTCCAGTCCATAGTGGATCTAACATAATAGTGGGAGTCCAGTCCATAGTGGATCTAACATAATAGTGAGAGTCCAGTCCATAGTGGATGTAACATAATGGTGAGAGTCCAGTCCATAGTGGATCTAACATAATGGTGAGAGTCCAGTCCATAGTGGGGCCAGCAGGAGATCATCTTGAGTGGAGACAAGTCAGCAGTGTAGAGACGTCCCCAACTGATGCACAGATGAGTGGTCCACCCCGGGTCCCGACTTTGGACAGCTAGCGTCTCAACTGTGGTCAAGTGCACTTGGTTTCTTATTTTTAGTATGTAATATATATTGCAGGTAACAGTTTACGCATTAGACAATATACAATTCTCAATAGAAGACTGTAATGTGCAAGTAAAAAAAAAAAATAAAGTTGTTCCTTTTTATTTTCCAAATACGCTTTTAGCTCACACTGGACTTGGGATTTAATCATTGTAACAGTTTTAAGTGCACTTAGTTTCTTATTTTTAGTATGTAATATACACTACAGGTGACAGTTTACAAATTAAACAATATAAAACTCATTAGAAGACTGTAATGTGCAAGTAAAAAAATAAAATAAAGTTGTTAATATTTTTTTATTGCCAAAAAATGCTTATAGCTCAAACTGGACTATATTAAATGGACCGAAAGTGACAGTTTGAAAATGAAAAACATATTAGAACTCTTTTTTCTTTTTTTCTTTATTCAGTGACACTTCCCTGTATGTTTGTTTTCCTGTTAGTCAGTTCTATGAATCTCTATCAGCTTGTGGTAAAGAGGAAGGCAGTACTTTGCTACCCACTGTGACAGAAGTGTAGGACAGGGGATGGGAGGGGATGTTATTTTACTTTTATTTATTTATAAAAAAAATAAAATAAAAAAAAGTGTAATTCTTTTTTTGTTTTTTGGGGGGGACAAAAAAAAGTGTCTGTTTTCTGAGTACCTGTATTATGATTTCCGTACCAAATGAATAAATACATATTATAATTTAAAAAAAGAAGACTCTTTAAAAGGGACAGTTTTAAGAAATGACACTAAGTTGCTGCCATTTTTGTGGGGCAAATATCGTGATTTTACCACAAATCGGATTTAAGGATTAAAAAATGGCCTTTGTAAAAGCGCTACATGTGCACGACATTTCTTGTTTTTTATGCAAGTGATACATGTGTTTTTTAATACAAATACGGTGCTTTTTAACTCAATTTGTCACTGCAAAACCATTTTATATGTGTGTCGTTTTGAGTTGTCAGACATTTTTAGGTGTATAAAATGAACAGTTAAATTACACTCTTAATTATTTTTCATATATATATTTTTTAATGGACAAGTAAAAAAAAAAAGTTTCTATTTTTTCTTTACTTTTGACACATTTTGGACAGATTTGGGGAAAAAAATGGTAATGGTAAAAGTTGTATGTGCACGTTGTTTCTTGTTTTAGTAGATTTGTTTATATTGGATGGACTGGAGGTGACAGTTTATTAATAAAACAATAGTCTTTTCTGACTCTTCATTGATAAACCTGACTATTATTGTGCATTTAACTAGGGATGTCCGATAATGGCTTTTTGCCGATATCTGATATTCCGATATCTTCCAACTCTTCAATTACCGATACCGACATCAACCGATATATGCAGTCGTGGAATTAACACATTATTATGCCTAATTTGGACAACCAGGTATGGTGAAGATAAAGTACTTTTTAAAAAAATTAATAAAACAAAATAAGATAAATAAATTAAAAACATTTTCTTGAATAAAAAAGAAAGTAAAACAATATAAAAACAGTTACATAGAAACTAGTAATTAATGAAAATGAGTAAAATTAACTGTTAAAGGTTAGTACTAGCACGCACAATCATGTGTGCTTACGGACTGTATCCCTTGCAGACTGTATTGATATATATTGATATATAATGTAGGAACCAGAATATTAATAACTGAAAGAAACAACCCTTTAGTGTGAATGAGTGTGAATGGGGTAGGAAGGTTTTTTGGGTTGGTGCACTAATTGTAAGTATATCTTGTGTTTTTTATGTTGATTTAATAAAAATAAAAAAAATAATTAAAAATTTTAAAAAACCGATACCGATAATAAAAAAACCAATACGATCATTTCCGATATTACATTTTAACGCATTTTATATGACATCTCTACATTTAACCTCAAATTAGACCCGGGGAATAATATCATGCGTGTGGTTTCTTAAATGTATTTATTACTGCATGGCAAGGTGAAATACCACCTAATATACCTACATTTGTCTGAAAATAAACTAAATATACAATATTGCCCTTTGGAAAAATCGTTTTTTTTGTTTGTTTAAGTAACGAATAAAATGTAAAAAAAAATAATAATTCACGCAAAATTATTTTTGCGTGAATTTTTTTTTTTTTTTACATTATATTATTGATATAATAGATGGGATTACTTTCAAAAACGCTGGACAGTTGAGGCCTTAATTAATTCAATTGAAGTGTCTTTAGTGCAACAACAATATTAAAACTGTTTAAATTACACGCCGCTCTTTCTCCCCACCCACGGTTGAAAGGCGATGATGATGGGCAGCACTGCAGTGGCGCGGCTCCTCCTGGACCGCGACGCGGACCCCAACGTGGCGGACCCACGCACCGGGACCACGCCGCTGCACGACGCGGCCCGGACGGGCTTCGTGGACACAGCCAGGCTGTTGGTCAGCTTCGGCGCGGACCCGCAGGCCAGGGACCGCTGGAACTGCCGGCCCGTGGACGTGGCCCGCACACACGGACACGCCGACCTCCTGGCTTACCTGGAGACTCTGTGAAGAGGACTGTCCCCCTTTTTACCTATTTTCTTTATTTATTAACGACTATTTTAATTGGACGTCGCAAGGAAATTAAGTTTGGCGCAAAGCTCGGGTGGGACGTGGGGAAAATGATCCTGTTGTACTGGATTCATATTGACTCCTATTATTACACATCTCATTTTAATACAATTATCCAAATACGATATTAATGCACTTTATCAGAATGCCAAAGGCATGTTTACTTTAAACATTTTACTGACCTGCCCTGGATGTGACGTCACGTATATCATTAAAATACACTTTAAAAACAACTATATGACACCTTTTTTTATTTTTATTTTTAGTAGCAGTAAAAAAATATGACGTTTAATATTTTAGGGTTATATTTATATGCCTATAAGCGAAGATGGAATAAGCACTTTTTTCTTAAAAACAGATGAAATTGAATAAATTAGATCACTAAAAAAAAAAAAAAATCTATAAACGCGGTCGCTATTTGGATATTTTTCCATTTTCAAAACCAATGCAATATAAAATATTTTTTTAAAGAGAAAAAAACAGCCTGCAAGTCAGTTTTTATATGATTACACCATTTTCTCATTACAAAAGCAATTTGCGCTTTTATTCAACTTTTTATGTTTTTTTTTTTTAAAGTAATAATATTTTTAGAATGCTTTGCAGGGTTGATAAATAATGTGCGCCTCTGGTCACACTCCTCCATTAGATTACTGTGCTCAAGTTATTTGATTTTAAGTAGGGATGTCCGATAAATGCGTTAAAATGTAATATCGGAAATTATCGGTATCGGTTGTTTTATTATAGGTATCATTTTTTGTTTTTTGTTTTTTAATTTATTAAATCAACATAAAAAAACACAAGTTGCACTTACAATTAGTGCACCAACCCAAAAAACACCCCTCTCCCATTTTAGACTTAGACAAACTTTAATGATCCACAAGGGAAATTGTTCAACACAGTAGCTCAGTTACAATGATGGACAGTGTAAGGATGGAAAGGACAATGCAAGTATAAATAGACTAATATAGCGATAAAAAATCTAACATATATACGAATATATACATAATATGTGTACATAATAATATATATACAGATATACTATATTATGTCTATTTACACTCATTCACATAAAAGGGTTGTTTATTTCTGTTATTAATATTCTGGTTCCTACATTATATATCAATACAGTCTGCAAGGGATACAGTCCGTAAGCACACATGATTGTGCGTGCTGCTGGTTCACTAATAGTACTAACCTTTAACAGTTAATTTTACTAATTTTCATTAATTACTAGTTTCTATGTAAATGTTTTTAATTTATTTATCTTATTTTATTTATTTTTTTAAAAAGTACCTTATCTTCACCATACCTGGTTGTCCAAATTAGGCCTAATAATGTGTTAATGCCACGAATGCATATATCGGTTAATATCGGTATCGGTTGATATCGGTATCAGTAATTAAAGAGTTGGACAATATCGGCAAAAAAAACATTATCGGACATCCCTAATTTTAAGAATTTCAAAATAAGAGACGTTTTACAACATGCAAACTGGTTTTGATGAAATGTTGAATTTTGGGTGAGCAACAACCATCAAATTGATTAAGAAATATAGTCTTCAAATAATTCACAAGTTTGACTTTTTAAATAGAACTATCCCAAAATACCGCATGTTCTTATTTATTGTTCTGCACTTGCTATTTTATAATGTGTTTATTAAAACCTTCCTTGATTTTTTTTCCCAACTTATTTTTTCCATCTTCCTTTATCGCTCACAGCGTTGTCAATCAGTATGTTCACAAGGAATAAACGTGTATTTCAACCTGTTGCAACATTCAACTTTAATGTCTCTTGCCAGCATGCTGATGTGTTCATACACTTAAAGCAATATTAGGCCATGGATGAAGTGAATTATAATAGAGTACATGGCCAACTGTTGAGGATATCAAGTTAGTGTCATACAGGAATATGAAAACAAATGACATTGGAAAGTATATCAGTAAATATTAAACACAAAAATAGAAATTAATGTACATTTGTAATGTCATTTTTAATTCAAACTGTATTTGCACGCACTATAAAGATTATTCGTCTTTCAGGGATTTTTTTTTTTTGAGGATGAACACTAAAATTCACTTTTACTACACTTTCACTTAGTTTGACATTCTCTAAACTTTTTGAATGCAGACATTTCTTTTCCCTATAGGAGCTGAATGACAAAATTCAACAGGCTTTAATAAATAAATAAAATTGTTAAAGTCAGAGAAAGGCTTACTATATATATCAGGCTTGTGCAAAATTCTGAATGGGGAATTTTAATCATTTGAAGAGTTGGACATTAAAGGGAATTTGATTCACCCCACATGATGTTGAATTGGCAATACAGGACGTGAAATTAAATGCATTGTTATAGAAATTCTATATATCCATCCATTCATCCATTTTCTACCGCTTGTCCCTCTTGGGGTGCTGGAGCCTATATGCAAAATATAATTTCTCACGTTTGATTAATTAGGTTTCGTCTTAAAAAATACTTTACAAACACTCAAAATAAACAGAAATTCCCTCCATTTGGAATATTATACATATTATTTTTCCAAATTTTTCCATAGTTTGAAAGTTATAATACATCACATTTTATAGAAGATGTTTTTGGATGAAAAGCATTGGCTGTAGTTAAATAATGTGTACATGAAGTTCATGATAATATTTCTATAAAATATATCAAACAGTCATGTATTGAATATACTGTAAAACACGATTTTAGAATACACCAAAGGTACAAAGTAGGATTTCCAATTCCTCTAAGGTGAATTTGAATTGCAATCCTACTTCCTTTTTGCAACTTCAAATCAAACTTAAAGAGTTGAATTGGAATGTGTGTCAATTGCGATTGCAACACAGCAGGCGACACACAGTGGCATGCAAAAGGTGAAGGCGGGCCACCTCTCCCGACATGCAAGAACAAGTGCGTAGGGCCCCACAATCCGTGAATAATAGGCGCATGTAAAATGTCAATTGATGATCAACTGAGCGCCTCACATTAAATTTGACAGCAAACGTATTCCTAGCCCTTTCCTGCTCCATTACCGATTATATAGCGGAAAATTTCCACAAGTTTTTGCATTGTTGCATGTTGGTGCTGAGCTGGTAAACATCACACTAGGATAAAATCTACTCAGTGCCCTCGTGGTTAGAGTGTCCGCCCTGAGATCGGTAGGTTGTGAGTTCAAACCCCGGCCGAGTCATACCAAAGACTATAAAAAAGGGACCCATTACCTCCCTGCTGGGCACTCAGCATCAAGGGTTGGAATTGGGGGTTAAATCACCAAAATGATTCCCGGGCGTGGCCACCACTGCTGCCCACTGCTCCCCTCACCTCCCAGGGGGTGATCCAGGGTGATGGGTCAAATGCAGAGAATAATTCCGCCACACCTAGTGTGTGTGTGACAATCATTGGCACTTTAACTTTAACTTAAATCCCAGCCGGTTATGTGTCAGGAAGGTATGCAAATTTATGTTTTAATTATTTAAAAAAATATATTTTTAATAATATTTTTTAAATATAATATATATATATAATTTATTTTTTATTATTGAACAATTTCTTCCCCACACATTTGTTTGTCACCCCTTCTAACATTTTGCAGGCTTTTTGTGTGGTTCTTGCGGCCTAAAACACCTGAATTTGTGGCATCTTGAAAGTTGCAGTAAAAGTTGCAATGTTTTGAAGCTTTCTTTTCAATCACTTTGAATCAACCTGTGATTTTATGGATTTTTTGTTGTTGTCATTGTTGGAAGTGTTCTTTGTAACGACAACCTCAAAAAACACCGGCTGTTAACTAAAATCGAAAACTAATACTGCATTGATGTTTTACTCGTTTTATACCAGACTTAAAAGTAGACACCGGGTGGCAGTAAAAAACACATACTGGAGCTCATGATCAAATTGCAATACTGTTTAAATTAATTATAACAAATGATAGTGAAAAATCATTATAACTACTTAAAGAAACACCACCAAGGGCTTCCTTATTGTCCGCTGTCTTCAACAGGGTGCACACATTCTCTGTGTATATTTTACACTTTGTCATTTTTGTTGGTAAATGAAAGACGCTGAGCGATTATCATCACACTTCGGCATCTCTCACATGTACATTTTGCCTTTTTGCCAGGTCAGCATTGTAAATAAAAATCTGTTCTTACCATGGATGAATAAATATTACATAAATATATAAACACACGTAAACTAGGACGTCAGGACGGCGGTCTGTTGCTAAATGTTATATATACTACATTACCCAGAAGACTTAGCGCTGTAGACGGGAACCGGAAGTTCCTCTGAGCTACGCGGGAGAGCGACAATTTGTGTGGTTTGAGAAATAAAAATGTGATATATTGTTAAACGTGGCTGTTTCTGCTTCGCCTGCGCAAGAAACATATGTTTTAATTTATACAGTTGACGTGTGCGTCAGAGACATATTCGAAGGACGCTGTTTGGACAAAATGTGCGGGTAAGTTGCGAGGCATAAGTCGCGGGAATTGGTTCCTGGAGGGACTTTTCAGTGCATTAAATTGACTTCAAGTATGATTAAAAAAAAAAGAAAAAGTATTTAACATTTTGTGAGGAGGGGCGGGCAAAATAAAATTCTGCTCAGGGCCCCAATTTAGCCATGGGCGGCCTCAGCGTGACGCGCCCAAGATATAGCAGAAACAACTCGCAAAGAATGAGTTCTCCGTACCCGACCTGTTTTTTGTGCCTTTAAAAAATAATTAGAACACCTCTAACAACCAAAAAGCTGTGAAAACGGTGATGCTGTGTTCCAAATTTAAATTATTTACTGTACTTGTGTGAGCCTATGGCTTTGCACTTTGTTTATATATATTTATATATAAACAAAGCGCAAAGCCATCCATCCATCCATTTTCTACCGCTTGGCCCTTTATTTATTATATATATATATATATATCATTCTATTTTAGTTACTTTATTGAATTTACAACCCCCTGGCGCTGTTTTGTACTTATTTTGATTATTATTAATTCTCAATTGTTTGTAAATGTTGCAATTTATAAATAAAGGTTTATTAAATAAAAAAGCAAAGAAGGAGCCCCGCACCAGGTGCAGGCAAATAAACCCTCTAATTAACAAATATGGCACAGGTGTGGAGCATCAGTGCTCAAACGCCAGAAAAAGTGGAACAAAAGAAGATTTAAAAAAAAAAAACTAGAAGAGGCAATTCCTGAAGGGATTGCGTGTGAATGGGAACTTCCTGGAAATTTGGGGATTTTGGGAAAAGCGGGATTTAAAAAAAAATATTAGGCGCATTAATGTCCTAAATGAGCTGAATTTGTTGGTGTTAGGAGGTTGGTGTTTAAATCGGGCAAGAAATGCTGAAGTAGTAAATGGTATTAGGGAATTTTCTCTAACTTGGAAAAAGGGTAGTTTGAAGTTCCAGAATGGCGCAATGTGTTAAAGGTGGAATGGTTTGAATGGGTTGAAGAATGTGGGAATTGTGGAAGTTTGAAGAATGACCAATTCATTTTGAATGGGGGGGGGGGATTATGGAATTTTTTTTTTAAATTGTTGAAGTAGAGCACACAATTCCTGAACAGGGTGAATATTTTGAAGTTGGAACGGTTTGAAACAGATGAAAAATGTGGAAGTTGTGGAACTTTGAAGAATGTCTCATTGATTTCAATGGGAATTTCAGAAAAAAATGGGAATTTTGGGTAAAAGCGGGATTTTTTTTGGAAAATGGTAAAAAAACTTGAATGGTTTGAATGAGTTGAAATGGTCGGTGTTGAAATTTGTCCAATCGGTGGAGAAATGTTAAAGTAGTAACATGTTGAAATGAGAAATAGTATTACGGAATTTCGGGAAAAACGGGAATTTTTCCAGTTCAAAAAACGTTGTTTTTTTGTCCTAATTAAGAGTAATGGTTTGACGGTGGAACAGTTGAAATGCGTTAAAATGTGGAAGGAGTAGTCACCAGAAAAAATGGTGGAAATAGGGCTTTGGAAAACCAGGAATTCTGGAAAATCCTAGAATTTTTTTGAACTTGGAAAAAGGGAAATTTGAATGTCCAGAATGGTGGAATATGTTGAAGGTGGAATTGGTTGAAAAATGTGGAAATGGTGGAAGTTTGAAAAATTGCCAATTCATTTTGAATGGGGAAAATGCATTTAAAAAAAATTTTTAAAAAGGAATTATGGAAAATCTGGGAATATTTTTAGAATTGTTGAAGTAGAGCACACAATTCCTGAACAGGCGGAATATTTGGAAGTTGGAACTGTTTGAGTCAGATGAAAAATGTGGAAGTTGTGGAACTTGGAAGAATGTCCCTTTGATTTCAATGGGAATTTCAGAAAAAAAAAAGGGAATTTTGGGTAGAAGTGGGATTTTTTTTTGAAAATGGTAAAAAAAACTTGAATGGTCTGAAGGAGTTGACATTTGTCCAATCGGTGGAGAAATGTTATAGTAACATGTTGAAATGAGAAATGGTATTACGGAATTTCGGGAAAACCGGGAATTTTTCCAGTTCAAAAAACGTTGTTTTTTTGTCCTAATTAAGAGTAATGGTTCGACGGTGGAACAGTTGAAATGCGTTAAAATGTGGAAGGAGTAGTCGCCAGAAAAAAGTGTGGAAATAGGGCTTTGGAAAACCAGGAATTCTGGAAAATCTTAGAATTTTTTTGAACTTGGAAAAAGGGAAATTTGAATGTCCAGAATGGTGGAATATGTTGAAGGTGGAATTGGTTGAAAAATGTGGAAATGGTGGAAGTTTGAAAAATGGCCAATTCATTTTGAATGGGGAAAATGCATTAAAATTAAAAATTAAAAAAAGGAATTATGGAAAATCTGGGAATTTTTTTTTGAATTGTTGAAGTAGAGCACACAATTCCTGAACAGGCGGAATACTTTGAAGTTGGAACTGTTTGAGTCAGATGAAAAATGTGGAAGTTGTGGAACTTGGAAGAATGTCCCTTTGATTTCAATGGGAATTTCAGAAGAAAAAAAAAAGGGGAATTTTGGGTAGAAGTGGGAATTTTTTTTGAAAATGGTAAAAAACTTGAATGGTCTGAATGAGTTGAAATGGTTGGTGTTGAAATGTGTCCAATCGGTGGAGAAATAAGTAGTAACGTGTTGAAATGAGAAATGCTATCACGGAATTCCTGGAATTTCGGGAAAACCGGGAATTTTTCCAGTTCATAAAACAACTTTGTTTTTTTGTCCTGATTAAGGGGAATGATTTGACGGTGGAAAAGTTGAAATGCGTTAAAATGTGGAAGGAGTAGTCGCCAGAAAAAAAGGGTCGAAATAGGGCTTTGGAAAACCAGGAATTCTGGAAAATCCTATAATTTTTTTGTACTTGGAAAAAGGGAAATTTGAATGTTCAGAATGGTGGAATATGTTGAAGGTGGAATAGTTTGAATAGGTTGAAAAATGTGGAAGTTTGAAAAATGGCCAATTCATTTTGAAGGGGAAAAATGTCCCGGAAAACCTGGAATTCTGGGAAATCTGGAAATTTTTGGAATTTGTCAAGGCAAAGCCCGCGATTCTTGAATTGGCTGAACAGTTTGAAGTTGGAACGGTTTGAATAGGGTGAACATGTGGAAGGTAGAACGCGCCAAAATCTGGAGAAGAAGAAGAATAGTAAAAAGATTAATTTTGGTGTGGAAAACCATGTGTGAATGCTTTGGAGCATTCACACAATTAAATAAAATCATAACATGATGGATCAAGATGATATGAGATTTTGCACTAGTCTGATATATATACTTTTGTGTGACACTTTCAGTAACATCTGTTGCAACTTCCCTTTATGAGAGCATCCTGTTTGCAGCCACGCAATGGAGAGGTACAGTTGATCAAATGTTCAAATCTTACTTTTATGATGTCGAAAATAGGGAACAGCACGATGAAGAGGAATTTACATACAGTACATCACACATGCATCACACGCCTTTGTGAATATTTGCGGTTCACTTCCTTGTTGGAGAACAGCAAGTTGTGCAAAAAGTGCATTCAGAAGTTTAGAGCATGTCAAATAAGGTCAGAAGAAAGGTTATAATAATGCATTTAGGCTACGTTCACACTGCAGGGTCGGATGTCCAATTCGAGGTTTTTTTTCACAAATCCAGTCTTTTTACCCAGCAAGTACAAAACATTAAAACCATGTTGAGAACTTGTTGAATTAGGTCCTGACATTGAGCAACTTAAACATAACGTTGGAACAACATGCTTTCTAAGGCATTTGATCAATGTTGGGTTCTGACGTTGATTTGACCATAGAATTTTGGTCATTTTCCAACCAATATTCTACAACACAAATACAACGTGGAAACAACATGCTTTTTGACGTTTATTCAATGTGAGGTTGTAATGTTGATTTGACCATTGAAATGTGGTCATTTCCCAACCAACAATGTGGATCCAACGTCAGACACAGACAATTTACAAATTTTGCAATGTTGTTTAGAAGTCAGTTTTAAAGGACGTTATATCAATGCTTTTGCCTACATGGGCAGTGGCTTTTCACATGACCTAAAAAAAAAAGCGATTTCAAATGTGAATGCAATCTGACCCGCATGCGGACATGACGTCTCAGGCACTGCAGTGTTTACAAAAGTAAACATGGCTTCAGTTCTAGTCGGTCTCAGTACTGGCGCATTTGTGGCAATTTCAAGGATTTTGTGAAATCAAAGTCAACATTTTCGGAACCAAATTATTGTTCGTAGAATATTAAGAAGAAAGAGGACAAGTATTTTGGCTCTGGCAGTTTTACGGCATAATTTGCTGCGACGTCTGCTTGAAGAGCGTGTCTGTGGGCGAGCAGTTGGAGACAGGATTGGTGGAACTTTAACGCAAATTCCTAAAACACATTATTTTCACCTGTTTTCTGCTCCGTTGTCAACTATTTGTTACCATCTATTTTGGCAAATAATTATCACACTTGTCTCTTTTGGTGTGATGAATGCGATCTGAGCGCAGGAGCGTTCACATTGAGGACACGTCGCATGTATATCGGATTTATATCCACATACGAAAGAGGCCTGGGTCGGTTATGAAAAATTCGGAATTGTACTGTTCACACTGAAATGGAAAAAAACGATACAGGTCGCCTATGGGCATACAAATTGGAATGGACCTGCAGTGTGAACCAGGACTTGTCCATCCCATCAGCCCACCCCAAATATCAATTTTTTATGTAACATAACATGACAAAATAGGACCCGAAGATGGTATTACATTATTTTGTTTTACAGTGCAACGATTGTTCTATAGTGAGCTGTTTTCCTTCCTTGCAACTATGCATGTCCAAAATCAAGAAATAAACTTGTTTTGTTCCTTAATTAGTAGCAACCAGAAAAAAATATACTTTAAGTATAAAGCATACAAAAATAACATCTTGTGAAAATGAACACGTTGATTTATTAATCTGTTGAAGGTTTGTATGGTGAGAGGTAGTGTGGGAAAAGTCCTTAATCTTCTGGAGAGACATAAAACAGGTGCTGTGCGACTGTGACATGAAAAGACATGCGGGGGCATTTTTTTGTGTGTGGTTTTTTTTTTTAGTCACCGATCAAACAAACCAAGAACTTGAGTGAGTGGCATCCGAGAAGCGCTCAGTGTTTGGGTAACATTACTGCCGACTGAGCCATCGCCTGCAGCAGAGCAAACAAATTGTTACATCATTTAAAGCAATTTATATAATAATATGGACAATTTATATAATTACATGGACACATTCTCAACTTGTAAATAATTGTGCGGTATATTGATATTCTGTTTGTTTCATATAATCAATGCTGCTATTTGTGAATTTGAATTTAGGAATATATTTCCCTTCTTTTACTTAATTGTGTAGCCAACGTCTCGTAGTTGCGTAATCTCATGAGTGCACAATGCAAGAGTTGTATTAGAGATTGTGCCCCTTCAAAAGAGAATTGTTATTTTTTCCCCACACTGTATTCCATCCATCCATCCATTTTCTACCGCTTGTCCCTTTTAGGGTCGCGGGGGGTACTGGAGCCTATCTCAGCTGCATTCGGGCGGAAGGCAGTGTACACCCTGGACAAGTCGCCACCGGTATGTTTATTATTGTGGTCATATTTTGGAGGCGGTGAACAAAAACAACGCTGACAGCTGGTTTTATTTATATTAGAACATGATTATATCTGTAAAGGCAGATTTGATTTTGTATTATGTCTCATTAGAACCAATGTTGTGGCCAGTGAGAGTTGCAATTGGTCGAGTCCAGTTTTAAAACATGGAGCAGTAAGTACTAGGGATGTGCCGATCCATCGGCCACCAATCAATATCAGTCGATTTTCATGAAACTGTACATTTACGCCATTGTCGATTAATGCTGCTTTTTAAGACCCGATCCACTCTGGCTGACACTGTATTAATTTTTAGTCCTCCAGCTGACAAGCTAGCAGCTGATTATGTGTCTCCATACACAGTGTGGAGCCGCTTCCCTAAGCTAATAATGATCACCTCCATTCTGTCCAAGAAACATCATTTCTTAGTATCTTAAATATCTTTATCAAGTACCACTGGAGGACAGTCTCAGCCAGAACATGACAAGTAAGAGGATGGATTGATACATAAATTGGTGGCGTCGATGGAAAGGGTAATATCAGTATATGATCGCTACTAGAGAGATTAGTTCGATGTTTTTATTTCCTCAAAAATATTTTTTGCTGTTGTCGTTTCTGTTAATGTTTGCAAATTCCGGGAGTAATTCCTTGGATGCATTAAAATAACTTTTAGACTTAAAAAACTAAAGGATTTAAACAAGAAGTGGATAGTAGCTTTTGTTTTTGTTTGTGTACTATTGCCTTTGTTTTGCTTAAACAATTGTTTGTTATAAAGGAAAATAAGGAACTAGTTTAAATCGTGACCTGCTATTTTTAAGTTGTCAATAACACTCACCATAAATGTTTAAAAATGTACAGTTAATACACGTATGTGATCGGCATCGGCCGATCTCACTCATGCATGATCGGAATCGGAAGCATAAAACCCTGATCGCAACATCCCTACGCAGCACTGATATAACATGAAACACACTAGATAATTACAGAATACAACATGTTAATATAACATAACAGGTGTAACGGAACGACAGTGACTTACTTTCAAGGAGGCTATGGTCTGAGTCCAGTCCATCTGACTGATCTGAGGTATTGCAGTCAGCAGGATGCTGCTGGCTTTGTTGGCATTCTCCTTCATGGTCTTCATCACGTTGTCCACGGAGACCTGAGGAGAGGGGAGGCGTAACTTACAGTGAGTAAATAAACACACTTATAAAGCATGCTCAGGTGTAGAGGTGCGGTCAGGACTTCATACAAGTTTGGGTAAATGCTATGCTAATTCTAACTCCAGGTGCAATGAAGCTCAACATACAGAGTTTTGGTCACATGGTCTTTGACTGAAGACGGCACATTCAAAGAATCTGAAAAGAGGCGACGCCTCCTCATGGCCTAAAATCTTTAAAGCAGATGTAAAACTTTCTGAGCCCGGACCTGTTCAATTTAGGGTTGATGACCCATTGTGACCAACACTTTTAACCTTTATTTCTAATTAAAAATAGAACACATTCCAGTAGTAAATAGATAATTGTAATATTCGATACTGTTATTTATTTTAGTATTAATTTCTAAATTAAATGTGAATTATATTTACGTTTACTTCACATTTAAATCGAATTTTAATGTATTTATTTTTTCTAAATGATTTGAGTTATTATCTCACATTAAACTGTACAAGCAAATCTGGTGCAAGAATTCAACATCTGTATTTGTTAAATAAGTAAAAAATAGCTAACTACAAAACAATTCAACTTTAAGCTTGCCTTTAGTTTACATGACAGGTTGTGGATAATTAGAATTTAGGTAAGTGGAGAGGGAAGATTGATGTAGGAGAGTGGATATCACGATGGGCGCTTTATTTGATTTTTTTTACATTAACAGTAATGGTAAATGGGTCATACTTCTATAGCGCTTTTCTACCTTTTTTAAAGGAACTCAAAGCGCTTTGACACTATTTTCCACATTCACCCATTCACACACACACATTCACACACTGATGGCGGGAGCTGCCATGCACGGCGCAAACCAGTCCCATCAGGAGCAAGGGTGAAGTGTCTTGCTCAAGGACACAACGGACGTGACTAGGATGGTATAAGGTGGGGATTGAACCAGTAACCCTCAGATTGCTGGCACGGCCACTCTCCCAACTTCGCCACGCCGTGTGGTATTATATTAATAGTATCACTCTGATTAATCCTATTTCTGAATTTTGGTTAACTGTGAGAAATTAACTTATTGGCATAATTTCAATTAACTTTAAAAAAAAAAAAAAGGCCTCGATATTTTTACAAAATTATAATTTAGGAAATAAAATTAAACAAAGAAAAAAAGCCAAAATGAGTACCGTAATGTGGCAAGAAAAACAACATTTTAATACTAATTAATAATAAACTTTTTTATCTATACACAAAGCTGGCATAAGTTTTTCTTTAAATGTATACAAATGAAAAAGATGAAAATGGCCGCTGTGGACACGCCTGCCACGGAAAATTCTAATTGCGACATTCAATTATTTTTATTTTTTAAGCCACTTTTGGCTGTCGAATAAATAAAATAAAATACACACAACAAGCGATATAAGTTGAATTAATCCTATTCAGGGTCAAACTATCACCATCCACTCCTAATTATAATAAAAACTGAACAGGCAATATTTCCATATATTGTTAATTGTCATGATGAAAGTGTAAGAAAATTAATCAACCACTAAATATTTTAAGCTTGTGTGTAACTTTTAATGACGAGCCCAAAAGCATTTAGAAAACTGGAAAGAGAAGAAGCTTGTGCTTTTTTTGTAGTTTTCTTTAAAACACTCATAAGTGAAGAAATAAGTTGACAGACTTGAAAACTTCAGTATGGTTGTGTAAATATTGGGGCTATTTTGCAACATTTATACAAGAAGGACGAGGCGTTTGTCTTGTTTTGCTGAAGTGTGTGCATATTGTTGAACTTCCTGCAGTCTTCAGCAGCGAATGAGGTCATTAGTTTTATGAGTGCAATGATTACGGCCGAGGCGTGTGTGCAGCATCAGTGCACTGATGGCTTCCGAGTGAGATTACGCACGCCCGCGTGTGTGTGTGTTTGTCGTGGGGAGGGGGAGTGCGTGTGCCGAGTTACACAGTGGAAGTGCCACATGTGGGTGAGTTCAGGCGCCTTTGTCATCGATCCAACCCTGACTACTCCTCATCCGTTAACTTCCTGCAGCTGACCTCTCACTCCCCCCCCCCCCCCCCCCCCACTCACCACATCCTTCCGCCTTCTCTCTCCGGCTCCACAAAAACTACCTCCTGACACACCCCCCCAAACCCTGCCAGCCTCCGGTGGAAGCTCTGCCAGAGGAGGCTGAGTCACAAGTGAGTCATCGGCTTCACTGTCTTCATCCTGGCCAACGGCGAATGAAGCAAAACCATTGATTGTCGCCACACAAACAAAAGCAATGAAACGTGAATGAAGCTCACAGTACGCACGCACTATTGCTAAATCTAAGTAACGGTCAAATTTGAATCATTGGTAGTGGAGATACAGTATATATTAGTTGGTATGTTAATTATAATAAAACCTTTTCAAAACAGGTTACAGGTGACAAAAGCTCCTGTTGGCTGCTGACGTACGACTTATACGCACAATGTTGGCCTAAAAAACATGTATTTACTTTTTTAATTTTTAATTACAAAAATGTACAGAATGGAAATCAACCTAATAAAAGAAAATAGAGCAACTCCAACCCAATCCCAGCCTTACAATATTTAGGATGAAAATGTACAAGGCACTTGAGAAGACATACTACAAATACATTACTATTAGAGATGTCCGATATCGGCCTGCCGATATATGCTTTAAAATGTAATATCGGAAATTATCGGTATCAGTTTCAACCACCCGATTTTCCTGGGAGACTCCCGAATTTCAGTGCCCCTCCCGAAAATCTCCCCGGGTAACCATTCTCCCGAATTTCTCCCGATTTCCACCCGGACAACAATATTGGGGGCGTGCCTTAAAGGCACTGCCTTTAGCGTCTTCTACAACCTGTGGGGGGGGGTGTATATTGTAGCGTCCCGGAAGAGTTAGTGCTGCAAGGGGTTCTGGGTATTTGTTCTGTTGTGTTTATGTTGTGTTACGGTGCGGATGTCCTCCCGAAATGTGTTTGTCATTCTTGTTTGGTGTGGGTTCACAGTGTGGCGCATATTTGTAACAGTGTTAAAGTTGTTTATACGGCCACCCTCAGTGTGACCTGTATGGCTGTTGATCAAGTATGCATTGCATTCACTTGTGTGTGTAAAAGCCGCATATATTATGTGAATGGGAAAAGCGGACATGACGACAGGTTGTAGACGACGCTAAAGGCAGTGCCTTTAAGGCACGCCCCAAATAATGTTGTCCGGATGGAAATCGGGAGAAATTCGGGAGAATGGTTACTCGGGGAGATTTTCGGGAGGGGCACTGAAATTCGGGAGTCTCCCGGGAAAAATCGGGTGGTTGAAACAGATACCGATTATTTCCTATATTAAATTTTTAAGAATTTATCGGCCGATAATATCGGACATCTCTATTGGCAAGTATGCTCTAGTATACTCTGGACTGAAGCTGTGTGCCTTCATTGTTTTTGTAGCTGTTGTTTTGAGGCATGTTGAAAAAAAATGACTTCACTTTGTGAAAGTCAAAGTATAGTATTTCCCATAGTTGTAGTGGGTATTAGGCATGTCCCAAATTCCAAGCTGCTGTTTTGGGGCATGTTAAAAAAAAAAAAATGCACTTTGTGACTTCAATAATAAATATGGCAGTGCCATGTTGGCACTTTTTTCCATAACTGGAGTTGAAGTTGTTCTCTTATTTTGGAAAACCTTGTTTTTGATTGATTGATTGATTGAAACTTGTATAAGTAGATTGCACAGTACAGTACATATTCTGTACAATTGACCACTGGATGGTAACACCCGAATAAGTTTTTCAACTTGTTTAAGTCGGGGTCCACGTTAATCAATTCATGGTAAAGTTACATTGTCATCCAGCGGGGCATCACAACAAAATTAAGCATAATAATGTCTTAATTCCACGACTGTATATATCAGTATCAGGTGATATCGGAATCGGTAATTAAGAGTTGGACAATATCAGAATATCGGATATCGGCAAAAAAGCCATTTTCGGACATCTCTAGTTACTATCGAAATAATAAACACAATACTAAAGATTGAAGATACCAACAATTTGTAAAAGCAACATTATGACTAATTATAAATTCAATAATAGGGGTTTAATGTTTTTCATCCAAAAAAAGGTTCTTAAATAAAAACTAAAACTAAAAAACTATTTCAAACAAAAAATAAAAAACTATAACATTTTTTTAAACCGATTCTCGAAAATTGTGAATCATTATAAATAAAAATTGCGATTTGAAATGTGAACTGATTTTTTGGAGCACTCCTAATAATTGGCGATTACGAGTATGCCAAAAGTTAGTAACAAAAATATGTTTGGTACTACAAAGACTTGCGTCGTGAAAAAAACAAGACAGAGCCGCCTGCTTTTAGATATTTACTAAGAGAACAGTTGTTTCGAAACATAAAAAACCCTGGCAAAGACTGTGCTCCCACAATGTATTTAAGAAATAAATCTAGTCAGTCAAGTTTGCAACAAACAAAACGTGGGAAAATATATGCCGTGCTTCTCAAAACAAAAAGTGAAAGTATCAGAACTATGATGCCCGAAGCAGCAACGTCAACAAACAACACCAGACAAACACAAGCAATAAAAGACAATCACTCACCGCCTCCTCGTGCTCCTTCCAGCAGTCGTAGTCCGTTGCCATGGCGATGCTGGCGTAGCACAAGCCGGCCTCCTTGGCCAGGACCACCTCTGGCACCGTGGTCATGTTGATGACGTCGGCGCCCCACTGGCGAAACATCAGGCTCTCGGCCCGCGAGGAGAAGCGGGGTCCCTCGATGCTCAGCATGGTCCCCTTCACGTGGCATTTGACGCCCAACCCCCGCGCCACCTCCAGCAGCATCTGCGGAAATCGGGCAAGGGCGGTCAGAGTCTCGCGTTGGCCTTTTTTTTTTTTATAAACTGAGCACATTTGCTCACCTCTCGGGTCCTGTTACAGAAAGGCTCAGCCATGGGGACGTGACACACACCTGGAGGACTCGTCGGCTGGCCATCATAAAACGTCTGCGCTCTCTTGTTCGTCCTAAAAGCACAGAAAGTTAGACCAAAGTCTTTCAAAAAAGGCCCAAAACAATCCAGACAACTCAGTTTGTAGAAGGGTCATGCGACAACTGTACACAAAAACCCAACTCTGTGGGAACGTGAGCATTAAACAAGACACACATGTAGAAACGCTGTTATGAGTGCTCTACTAAGTATGATGAAGTGAAAATAAAAGCATGCCTGTGTGACACAATTAGATATAAAAGGCTGATAAATTTGTCACAAGGCCATACAAAAAGTGTCCGGAAGGAAGGAACCACAGAACATAATTATTGTTAAGTGAGGAGTAAAGATGTTTTGTTGTGCTACACGTTTAAACAAGACTAGGCGTTCACCCGGCTCACTTTTTGTGAGCTTGTGGACTTTGTGTGGTCACGTGGAAAAGATCAGTGTTTTCGTGCTACACTTTTACATACAGTACAGGCTTTACAATCAAACAATATATGTATATAAAATATATAATAATGTAATATTGTAAAACTATAGCAAATAACTAACTTTGAAAAATAAGCTCAATTTAAAATGGAACAAGTTCAGTGATCAAACATCGTCGCCTTTCAGTTTAAAACGTGTCCAAACCGGACATTACATGTGTTCCTGATGTGCTATGATTTTCAGTTTAAAGATTATGGGTCTGAAATTTGCACAGGTTTCCCCCCACAGAATTGCATTATGTTTTTGATTGCAATGTTGTTATAATAGAATTTTAAAAATTAAGGATACACACTTTGTCTTCAGAACTCTCCATTGACTCCTATTATAAATGCCATTTTTTAACAGACAGGTATATTACTACGCTTTTTCTGTGAAAATCAAATGACGCTCATTTTAGTCGTTTGAAAAACAAGAAAATATTGTTTTGGTGTAATTGAAGCTTTTAACTACCAGAAGGCACCAGAAAACCATGAGCACAATTGTCAGAGCTTTGATTAGCGTGAATGAGATGCTGAAATGCAATAAAAATAATTTTGGTCGGTTATATATAACATGGCAGATATATATAAAATACTTGTGTGAAGGCAATAAACTCAACCAAGTCCTGCCTACTTTCTCTCTCATTCTAGTCCAGTAGGCACTGTAAAAAAATATTTGTGTCTACTGTATCAGAATCAATGTCATGAATTTTGTGACCAATTCAATGCTCTAATTAGAAAAACTCAAAGATTCCACTTTGCAACTTATTAATACAAACATCGCATATTTTGCATTTTGTCATTATAAAACTGTTATTTTTTACAAAAAGGCCATTAAATAAATAAATAAATGTAAATATGCACGCGCACACACACACGGACACAAACAATTTGGATCCTAAGAGTAAGTGTGAATAGTCAATATTAAGCTTGCACACGGGTTGAGGCTGTACTTCACACACGTCTAAAAAGGTAAGATGAGAAAAGTGGGGCAAACAGAAAAACGTTTAAGTAGTAGCGTTCCAACTCTTTGTCATTAAGCCTCAGGCAGAATGAATGCCACTTCAAGATTCCCACACCACAGGTGTGACTGAAAGGGGATGGGTCTAATGCAGAGGTTAATTTCACCACACTTAGTGTGTGCTTGACAATCATTGGTACTTTAACTTTTTTTAACTTTTAAGAAACACAGGAACGTAAAAAACAATCAACCACTGTGGGGGAAAAAAAATGTACCAAACACCATGGCGGATTTTGAGTTCTTCCAGGCTTTTTTTCTTGCACCTTCTGGAGAATTCTTTCACACGGTCACGTGATTCATGTCAGTGAGACGTGTGGGAAAATACCTACATTTTTACACAGCTCCGCAGCAATATTTAACATAAGTTAGACGTCTTTTCCTCTATGTGAAATAGTGAAAACAACAATAAACTCAGCCTATGTGACATCTATGCCACACAGCTGCAGTGCAAAGCGAGCTCAGTGGCCAAGTGGTTAGAGTGTCCACCCTGAGATCGCTAGGTTGTGAGTTCAAACCCCGGCCGAGTCATACCAAAGACTATAAAAACGGGACCCATTACCTCCCTGCTTGGAACTCAGCATCAAGGGTTGGAATTGGGGGTTAAATCATCAAAATGATTTCCGGGCGTGGCATCCGCTGCTGCTGACTGCTCCGCTCACCTCCCAGGGGGTGAACAAGGGGATGGGTCAAATGCAGAGGACAAATTTCACTACACCTAGTGTGTGTGTGACAATCATTGGTACTTATCCACATTCTTGCTACTGTTGACGTGGCTACTTTGCCGAGGTCTGAAGGACAACACCAGCTATGAAGTCGGATTCCAGGAAGGAGAAGGCAGAGGAAGATTTCACGCCTGGAAGCAGACACCTCATTGCATATTCATACATGGTGATATGTATTGTAAGTGCGCGAGGGGGAGGGCGTACAGCCCTGTTTAAGTCGCTGTGTTGAATGATACTAGGGACAGACAGGGCTCAGACAAATTGTATTAGAATTGTAACCAATAGGGAGTAAATAATTCTGATTTTAAGTTCATGCATCGTATCCTCTTTAAACATCTTCTGGCTCCAGATTAAACAAATACGACGACATTAGGTATTATATTGTATTGTTCTACAGCAGGGGTCACCAACGCGGTGCCCGCGGGTACCAGGTAGCCCGTAAGGACCAGATGAGTAGCCCGCTGGCCTGTTCTAAAAATAGCTCAAATAGCAGCACTTACCAGTGATCTGCCTCTATTTTTTTAATTGTATTTATTTACTAGCAAGCTGGTCTCGCTTTGCTCGACATTTTTAATTCTAAGAGGGACAAAACTCAAATAGAATTTGAAAATCCAAGAAAATATTTTAAAGACTTGGTCTTCACTAACTGACAAAGAAACAGATAACAGATTTGGTGTCCAGTTCAAAGTGTGACATGATTTATTTAAACATTTGAGAGTTGACTTTTGTATTTTACACGAGTTATTATTTGTACAAACATGGTGCAAAGTAATTCATGATTTGTTAAAAAATGTTAGTGGCTAGCTAGTTAAAATGGGATATTGTGATTTCACAAGACTGTCTTAGAAGTGATCATTTGAAAATGTTCAATTTGAAAAATGTGCACTTAGAGAAAATATAAAAATAAAGTGTTGCATATTGATATTTATCTGTTTCTATATATATTTATTGTGAGAAATCATTAAGATGATCAGTGTTTCCACAAAGATAAATATCATTAATTATTAATAATAACATAGAGTTAAAGGTAAATTGAGCAAATTGGCTATTTCTGGCAATTTATTTAAGTGTGTATCAAACTGGTAGCCCCTGCAATGAGGTGGCGACTTGTCCAGGGTGTACCCCGCCTTCCCCCCGATTGTAGCGGAGATAGGCTCCAGCGCCCCCCGCGACCCCAAAGGGAATAAGCGGTAGAAAATGGATGGATGGAAACTGGTATCCCTTTGCATTAATCAGTACCCAAGAAGTAGCTTTTGGTTTCAAAAAGGTTAGTGACCCCTGTTCTACAGTGTGCCTGTATACTGTCTATCTTTTCTGGATTAAAAAAAAAAAAGTGTTTGTTTTATATGATTTGTGTTTGCTTGCTTCATTCTGTCTTGACGCTCAATTACAAATGTCCGCACAACAATTTTACCATTAAAGAAACCTTGAACTTTGAAACAGTGAGCTAACTACACAGATACCCATTTTAGTTTTCTATTAGAAGACCGTTTCCGAATCGGCGCTCAAACAAAGTCCCGGTGGGCATGTTAAGGTTACAATAATTGAGATTTGCACTGATAGTATAATAATCAGTCAGGGGAAAAAACACAAAAATGAACAAATGTGGACTTTAACCTGGTTAAAGGTAGAGGACAGGGGGGACGGCATGGCGCAGTCGGGCGAGTGGCCGTGCCAGCAACCTGAGGGTTCCTGGTTCAATCCCCACCTTCTACCAACCTCGTCACGTCCGTTGTGTCCTTGAGCAAGACACTTCACCCTTGCTCCTGATGGGTCGTGGTTAGTGCCTTGTATGGCAGCTCCCGCCATCAGTGTGTGAATGGGTGAATGTGGAAATAGTGTCAAAGCGCTTTGAGTACCTTGAAAGGTAGAAAAGCGCTATACAAGCATAACCCATTTACCTGTCAATGAACTGATCTACGATGACAATATCCCCGGGTTGGATCTCCTCCCGCAGCGAGCCGCACGCCGTGGTGACAAGCAGATGTGTGCAGCCCTCCTCTCTCAGCGCCCAGATGTTGGCCTGGTAGTTGATGTTGGATGGCATTATGGTGTGCTGCCTTCCATGTCTAAAATAGGCATTTAAATACTTTAATTTACGTTACACAACATTGTCACTGGAGGTAGGGAATAGGTCATCATGAAGTTTCAGAAAAAGCCACTAGATGGTGGTATTAGACTTATTTAAACGCTGTTCTCTTACCTTGCAAGAAGCACACATTCCACATTTTTTATTTTCCCCAATATCAAGGCGTCTGATGGCTGTCCAAATAAAACAGAAAACACAGCTTATATAAAAAAAATTAGCAAATGTCTGCAAAAACATGACGGAATCACACAACTGACCTTTCCATAAGGCGTGTCGACGTAACGCTCGGTTCTTCCCTCCAATATGTCAGGGTCAGCAAGCCCTGAGCCACCGATTATTCCAATCTAAAAAAAAATACAAACAAAACAAGTTCACTTGGAAGAGAAACATATGACATGTATTCCAATTAGGCAAGTTTGGGCAGACGTTTTCTGTTCGGCTCATTGTTTTACTTTGAAAGATTAGCGTGACGTGTTGGACCACCCGGAAGTATCCTCGTGCAGCCATACGGAGTGCTATGCTAACAATGACACATATATCATTATATTTAAAATGTAACTTAACTGAAAAAATGCTTGAATTAAAACCAACGATTTAATAAATTGGCCCCAGTGTGTGAATGTTGTCTATCTGTGTTGGCGACTTGATAAGGGTGTACGCCGCCTTCCGCCCGTGTGCAGCTGAGATAGGCTCCAGCATCCCCCGCGACCCCGAAAGGGACAAGCGGTAGAAAAAATGGATGGATTTAAACACGTCCTATTTCTTGGTCTCATAGACACGTACGTTTAGCTTCATAGTTAGCTATCCTGCCTATACCGACCAGCACGTTGAACACTTCACCGGGTGACTGACTAGAGAGTGAGTACACTAACACAACTTAGTTGGTTTGTTTACCTTAATAGTTGCAGGAGAAGACATGGTACAATTCCTTGGAAATAAGAATATATCACACTGCGTGGGAAGCAAATTGTGGCTTCCGCACTTTCTGTGACCGGGAGAAGACCACCGACATTTATCTTCCTGGGTATGACGGTCCCTTTCAAAATAAAAGGCACGGGAAGAAAGTCGCATGTTGCTGTTTTAATCACCAACTAATGATAAAAAAACATATTGAAAATGTGTTCCAGACTGGATCGGACTTTATCCAGAAGTGGATAAGCAATGATTCAACTGTGATTATGGAAGCAGCTGACAATACACTACTCTTTTGTTCAAAATGGATTTTCTCAAAAAGGTGACATTGACAAACAGAAGTTACACTTATGAAAATAAGATTTAATACAAATATTCTTGCTGTTCCACGTGCAACAGATGAACATCGTAATGTGGCATAGGGGACTTAACAGGACAAAAAAATCACTGTAAATAATCCCTGAGTGTGCCTTAAGTAAACACATTTCAAAAATTACTTTTAAGAACAATATCCCCATGTGTCCTTGTTTATAATGAAATTGCTAAATAGTCCATGTTGGTGAAATGACTTTTAAGAACAATATCCCCATGTGTCCTTGTTTATAATGAAATTGCTAAATAGTCCATGTTGGTGATGATCTGAAGCAGATTGTCCAGTTCTGTAAAATTCAAAATACTGCAGATAAAAGCTTTGTCGGCATATCAAGTCAGCACTGGATAATTGGAGTCTATTGTCTGGCCAGTGACGTTGTTGACGGGTGTTAAGTCTCTGCTGGAGGTGTTAACGTGATCGCTGTCGCTGTTGATGGTGATGAAAGACGACGAGCGTTTCTCCGCACGCTCGCTGCTCTTGTGCCTTCTGCTCTTCTTCTTGTGCTTCTTCTTCTTCTTGTGACGCCTGCTCCGGTGGGAAGCACTTGTCTCGTTGTCGAGCTCCTCTTTCGGACTGCTGTTCTCCTCTTCCCTGGTCTTATCTTTGCTTTCACAAGTGTCGTCGTCTTTGGGATGGTCCTCCAAATGTCGCAGTTTGTACTTTCTCTTGCCGCCAGGCTTGTCGTGATGCGATCTCTTCGAGAACGTTGACGGCGAGCGACTGCTGGAATAAGTCCTAGACCGAGACTTCCTCCTGTCTCGTCGCCTTGAGTCTCTGCTACGACTCCTTGAGCGAGCGTGTCGATACGAAAGCTTTCGGCTACTGCGAAAGTAGGATTCTTTCCTTTGGTATTTACTGTCATCATTTGTGTGGTGAGATTCTCTGCTGCTGGAGTATGAATATTCTCTACTGTGACAGGTAACTGAGCTCCTGCTGTGACGTTTGTGCTCTCGGCTTGACTTCTTCCTCTTGTGCGAGCTGCGTTTCTGGCTTGATCGGTCACGACGGCCTCTGTCTTTACTTTCCAATTGGCTGGATGTGTTGTGTCGGCCAGAGTTAAGTGTACCAGATCTTTTCTGCGGTTCAGGAGGCTCTTCTTTAATGTTGTCACTGATAGACTCTGAATCGGAGGAGAGGTGCACCAGCTCAGGAGTTCTATCGACATTGGGCTTCACATAACCCACAATGAGACAATCGTCGCTGTCCGAAGACAAACTATCCTCAACTTGAATTTGGGTCGATTTTGTTTGATCAGCTGGAGAATCTGCCAACTCTTGCGCTCCTTCCTCAACGCTGCTATCGGAATCAGAGTTCTGGACCGACTCCCTTTCTGCCCTGCTTTGCTCTGCCGTGGTGGAGTACGACGGCCCGGGCGTCTCATCGTCCCACAGGGAGAGGCTCAGATTGGACGTGTTGTATCCTGGCGTTCGAGGGGGTTCTAAGTGCACAGAGCTTCCCTCATCCTCAGAGATGGCTATTACAGATGAGGTGGAGCTGCTGTCTGAATTAGAGGACTGGGTCGAGCCGTCATACACGGCGTGCTGATCGTAGGCTTCCATGTTGAAAGGGGACTTTGCAAAGCTAATGAACTCGTGCAGGAAATGTTCCGTGCGGCCCTGAAGAAATGGTCGGAGCTCCTCCTGGATGGCTCCGTCTTCCACATCGACACGTGTGATGCGTGACATGATGATGTGCTGCACTATGTTAACCAGGGAGCCGTGAGCTCCATAGAGCACCACCAGCTCTCGTTTAAGCCACGGGATGAGTCTGTGTAGACAGGCAGGATTCCTGCGATAGAACTCAGCCGAGGTGTCCCGACAGCGACCGCCGTCACGAACGTTGCGAACCCTCAGCCCCTGTCGGTAGAGATCCCGCCTGAAGTTGATCATTTCTTGCTCTCTGACGTTGTGCAGCGTCCTGCCTTCGCTTGCGGCTTTCCTCCTGGCCGCCATCGTCATCATAACGCGCCTCATGAAGCGAGTCTCACGCTGCTGGGGAGGATTTGCTGACGATTCAAATAGGACACCGTTGTCTGGCGGGGTGGAGGTCCGTCCCCATTGTTGTCGTTGCACTCCAGTAAGAGTAGTGCGGTACCTAAAGCGCACCCCACCAAACATCCCAAAGGATCCATTCGTCACTGGCTTCAGGTCATATTGTTTAAAGTCCTGCTCCGATTTGATACTGTGATATATTGAATTAAACGGCTGCTTGCATAAAGGGCATTCGGCCTTGTTCTTAGACCACTCATGGATGCAGCGAAAACAGAACTTGTGAAGGCAGATGTCCAGATAGGAAATGTTGTTAAATATGTCCAAGCAGATAGGACACTTTGAGTCGGGCGACACCTCGGCAGATTGGGTTTCTGGTGTTTTCCTCCTGTTCCTCTTCTGATTATGCTGAAGGGCAAGCTTTATGGCCGACATGACCTAGAACAAAAAAAGTGGTTATTATTCTCACTATTTGGATATTTTATCATGAGATTCTCAGCATTAGTTTAAATTGTGTAGCTGAATGGAAACATGTTTATTAGGTCCATTGGAGACATTTGCTCATCCAAGATCATCTAAATGACAGAAGGGCTCTGCTGTTTTTAAGACCTGGTCGAAGATCCTCGCCATCAATCAATCCATGTTTATTTATATAGCCCTAAATCAAGCTATACAACATGTATTACTAATATTTTGAAGAACCTACTGCAAGAAATGTTAGTAAGTTATCCTCTACATTACAGATGAGTTCTGCAGTTTTGACATTAGTCTAAGATTTTATTTAAGGGTGTCAGACAAAATCGCACTGGGGACCAAAAGTTGAAACACACTTTAAATCAGGTTTGATTGAACCGTTAGTTGAGTAGCAATGTAAATAGTAGACTGTACATTTATGAAGGCAAAACATCTGGTTTATTGGCATAACAAGAGAACAAGATGGCGCCCCCCAGAACAACACCAGTATCATCAAGTTTGCAGATGATACTACGGTTGTCGGACTGATCCCCGGGGGAGCTGAGGCAGCGTACAGAAGGGAGGTAGCGGAACTTGTGGCCTGGGGTCAGGATAATAATCTCTCCTTGAACACAGACAAGACCAAGGAGATGATTATTGACCCACGGAGAAGGAGTGCACAGTACACACCTCTGTACATGGGGGGACAAAGGTGGACAGGGTGAAAACCTTTAAATTCCTCAGGACCCACATCAGCGAGGACCTCACCTGGGATCACAACACCCAACAAAAACAATAAAGAAAGCCCAGCTGTGACTACTTCCTAAGAAGGCTGAGAAAATTTGGCATGCCACCCAAAATTCTCAGCAACTTCTGTAGAAGTACGGCTGAGAGTGTCCTTACCAGCTCAATCACGGTCTGGTATGGAAACTGCACTGCTAAGGACAGGAAGGCACTCCAGCGAGTGATTAAAACTGCTCAGTGCATATCAAGAGCAGCCTACCCCTCACTACAGGACATGTACTCTACCAGGGCCACCAGGAGAGCACACAACATCATAAAGGACAGTACACACTCCCAGCAGTCTCTTCAGCCTCCTACCATCAGGCAGACGATACAGGAGCCTGAAATCCAGGACTACGAGACTGACAGTTTGTACCCACAGGCCATCAGGCTTGTGAATGCTAACTTGTAAATGCTAGCTTCCCCCCACCCCGTTTTACTTTTATCTTTGACCATGACCACCCCCGAACTGTGAACCATCACTGTAGACACTTTTCACCTTTGATCACTAAAGACACTTTAACTGCTGCTGTGACCCAAGGTCACCTCCATATTTATACTGTTGACTGTCAATCAGAATGTGCAATAATGTAATGTTACTTACTGTGCCTTGTATATACATTTTTATTTTTATTTTTAGCTAAGTACCGTGTGACTTGTTGAAGGGTGGACTAGCAAAGTAAGATTTTCATTGTACGGCAAACTACCTGTTTTACTGTGCATATGACAATAAACAATCTTGAATTGTCTGTGGTTGTATACCATATATTATGACATGACGGATTGCAACTTTTTGAGCTTCACTCCTTCTGCTCACAGACAGCAACAAATACTATATGTAACTGTGAATGCTATCTCAAAGCAAACGTTAAAAATAAGTGCATTGAGAGTCGATAATGTTTGAAACAAGATCTGCTCGGTTAGCTAGCCGGCTACGGCTAGCTGGGTGACGTCGAATGCTAACTAGCTAGCTCGGCTAAGATTTCAACGAGTAGTTACGTTTGCCATCAAATAAAGCATATTTACCTCTGATTTGAACTCGCCGCCGTAGTTTGGTCTTTTCGTCACTTACAATCGTACTTGTACAAATAATTGAGACATTCCAATACTCTTTACAAGCCACAAATGTATCTCCAGCATGATCATTTCCGACCATACACTGCTACAGTACATTTTGTAATTCGTCGTCTACTTCCGCTTTTCGCAATAAAAGCGCAAGACTTCCGGTCTGGGAAAATAGAAATTTAACCGGGGAACGTGTAATGTACACGAATATAAAAAAACAACTACTAAAGCTTCTTCGAGTACATTATTATTTCAATAATTATAATGGTAATAATAATTGACCTTTCTTTGCTTAACCCTGTTGTCAAATATGATGCCTACTTCCTGAAAACCGCAGCAACAGTAAGACGCATTAAAAGGGGTCATATAGGCGGTTTTTTTTACGTGTCTCGACACTTTGACAAAGTCTTCTCCCCGCCAGCTATGTTGTAGTTTTTAGCACTACTATATCAAGTCTACTGACAGATATAGGTTAGAAATAGAGGTGTCCGATAATATCGGCATGCCGATATTGTCGGCCGATAAATGCTTCAAAATGTAATATCGGGATTATCGGTATCGTTGTTTTTTATTAAATCGACATAAAAAACACAAGATACACTTACAATTAGTGCACCAACCCAAAAAAAACCTCCCTCCCCCATTTACACTCATTCACACAAAATGGTTGTTTCTTTCTGTTATTAATATTCTGGTTCCTACATTATATATCAATATAGATCAATACAGTCTGCAAGGGATACAGTCCGTAAGCACACATGATTGTGCGTGCTGCTGGTCCACAAATAGTAAAAAAAAAAAAAATGGGTTGTACTTGTATAGCGCTTTTCTACCTTCAAGGTACTCAAAGCGCTTTGACACTACTTCCACATTTACCCATTCACACACACATTCACACACTGATGGAGGGAGCTGCCATGCAAGGCGCTAACCAGCACCCATCAGGAGCAAGGGTGAAGTGTCTTGCTCAGGACACAACGGACATGACGAGGTTGGTACTAGGTGGGGATTGAACCAGGGACCCTCGGGTCGCGCACGGCCACTCTTCCACTGCGCCACGCCGTAGTACTGACCTTTAACAGTTAATTTTACTCATTTTCATTAATTACTAGTCTCTATGTAACTGTTTTTATAGTTTTACTTTCTTTTTTATTCAAGAAAATATTATTTATCTTATTTTTTTTTAAAAAGGACCTTATCTTCACCATACCTGGTTGTCCAAATTAGGCATAATAATGTTAATTTCACGACTGTATATATCGGTATCGGTTGATATCGGTATCGGTAATTAAGAGTTGGACAATATCGGAATATCGGATATCGGCAAAAAAGCCATTATCGGACATCCCTAGTTAGAAATATACATACTTTGTATTAGAAATAGCAACAGTTGAGGATGCATGTGCATGTACGAGCCAGACTGCCCCACAACTGGAGGATAGCAAAAAAGGGGTTATTGACTACAGTGGCAGACTCGCACTAAACACTTTGGGTACATTTCTACCATACCGTATATGGAGATATCTGCTAATGTCACAATTGAGAAAAATGTCACTAATCGGGCAAATTCCAAACGGCTCGTTTGGGAGAAGTATGAAGGCAGGCAATATTTTATCAACACCAGGCCTCTATGGTTTGATTTCAAATTTTAGGCATTTATGCAGATCCCAAATACACAAAAACAGGTAACAGTAGGTAAGAAAAGTTCCATCCATCCATCCATTTTCTAACGCTTATTCCCTTTGGGGTCGCGGGGGGCGCTGGAGCCTATCTCAGCTACAATCGGGCGGAAGGCGGGGTACACCCTGGACAAGTCACCACCTCATCGCAGGGCCAACACAGATAGACAGACAACATCCACACACTAGGGCCAATTTTAGTGTTTTAGGTGCATGTCTTTGGAGGTGGGAGGAAGCCGGAGTACCCGGAGGAAACCCACGCAGTCACGGGGAGAACATGCAAACTCCACACAGAAAGATCCCGAGCCCGGGATTGAACCCAAGACAACTCAGGACCTTCGCATTGTGAGGCAGACGCACTAACCCCTCTTCCACCGTGCTGCCTGTAAGAAAAGTTGGTTTTGCATAATAGAAAACATTAAGAAAAATCAAAATAGTGAATCAAGTTGAGGCAATATTTTGTGAAAAACAATGTGATTCAAATTCTCAGTTATATTTACAACAACTTCTAGAACAGACTCATACAAAAACAGGACATACTAATATTTTTATTTTATTGGCATATTCACAGTTTTTTTACAACAGATACTCATGATATTTCCATGTCAGTGATGACCATGGCTTTCTGGGAGGTCTGGAACAACTTCGCCCGTCTCCAGGATTACGTCACCCTAAACATACAAATACATACATTAGGAGTTTTACAGGGATCAAACTCTGTAGCAAGTAACACCCAAACTGTATTTTTTTTATAAAGAATACTTCCCACCTAAATGGGGCATAGCATCAACCACTACATTTCCATGCACTAAATTGGCTGATTTCTCAGATAGTTTTTTTTGTTGTATTTTTTTCTTTAAGCACAGATAAAAGTATTGCTTTTCCGGTTGACTTTGACATCACACCAGGCATCTGTGGATCATAACAAGTAAACAGCCTCGCTCTGTTGTATTTCATGTACGCTGTAATTTTGGCACATATTAGAAATATTACATCTCTAATGGCTAAGCTGATGTTGAATAGCAGACAGCATCAATAAATGATCTTAGATTGCATTACGAACATGACACTACTACCAAGAATGCAAAGAAAGACTGGCGGGAGAGTTGTTTCAAATACATTTATTGGACGGAGAATCATGGAAACAAAACTTTCAAACGTCTAGGAATTCATTCATAAGGCTCTCTGGATTGATAGGAGTTTTAAATCCGAAGGAAAAGACCGTTCGTCCCCTGGCCAATATTGTTCCAGATGAAGGTTGCTATTGTTCTGGACTATATTGCCAGTTGTGTGGAATACAGAGTTATTGTTAATCATCTTGGAGCGCACAAGTGCAGCGTGAAGACGTTTGTGTACACTTTATTATTTGCCTTGCAATATACCTGCTTCATTCTCTTCCATGCCATTTGTATTTCGTTCGGGAGTCCGAATTAAGTCGGCATTCTCCATTTCCTTAGCCACCTTTTATAATAAAGCTCTGTTTCTTTCTTTCTCCCATCGATGCACTTCAAAATATTCAGTTCTTTTTTGTGAAGCAAAGAAACAGTCTCCTCTTCATTCCAGTTGTTGCATATGTTTTTTAATAGTATCTGCTTCCGGGTTTTATCCCGCGCGCTGAGAGGCGCGTGTGCGATACGAAGGGTCCTTTCCGACGACACACACCCACTGGAGAAATCTGGCTGCCAATCGCATAATCCAGGTCTGTTAGTCCAACTTTTCAAAAACCGAACACAATCGGATTAAGGTGTTTCCATGAGTTGTAGGATGTTTATTTAAAGCCAAACTTTTTGACAAATCAGACTAATTCAGTGCATGGACATGTACTGACTGACCAAGTTCACACTACAGGCCAAAATGGACCCGATATGATTTTTTATTTTTGAAATCAGATTTTTTTCCAGCTGACTGTTTAGTTTACAAGTAAAATGTGATCTTTCTCAGACTCCAGTATAAACGCGCACATGCCCCAATGTGGCCTCGACGTTACTTGCATGTGCAGTTTGATGAAGGGAAAAAAAGGAAGTAGGAAGTAAAAGAAACATGAAAGTCGCTACTACACGAAAAAACATGGGACGCCACAGATCAGCATGTTAGTGGGTTTGTGCCGTGGCTGTAGTGTAGAGGAAATAAGTATTCCATAGAACAGTGTTTTTCAACCACTGCTGCGGCACATTAGTGTGCCGTGAGATACAGTCTGGTGTGCCGTGGGAGATTATCTAAATTTACCTATTTGGGTTAAATATATATATTTTTGCAAACCAGTAATTATAGTCTGCAAATAATGTGTTGTTGTTGAGTGTCGGTGCTGTCTTGAGCTCGGCAGAGTAATTGCGTAATACTCTTCCATATCAGTAGGTGGCAGCCGGTAGCTAATTGCTTTGTAGATGTCGAAAACAGCGGGAGGCAGTGTGCAGGTAAAAAGGTATCTAATGCTTAAACCAAAAATAAACAAAAGGCGAGTGCCCCTCAGAAAAAGCACTGAAGCTTAGGGAAGGCTATGCAGAACGAAACTAAAACGGAACTGGCTGCAAAGTAAACAAAAACAGAATGCTGGACGACAGCAAAGACTTACTGCGGAGAAAAAACGGCGTCCACAATGTACATCCGAACATGACATTACAATCAACAATGTCCCCACAAAGAAGGATAAAAACAACTGAAATATTCTTGATTGCTAAAACAAAGTAGATGCGGGAAATATCGCTCAAAGGAAGACATGAAACTGCTACAGGAAAATACCAAAAATAGAGAAAAAGCCACCAAAATAGGAGCGCAAGACAAGAACTAAAACTCAAATTAAGTCGGGGCGTGATGTGACAGGTGGTGACAGTACACCTACTTTGAGACACGATCTACAGTGATGCATGCTTGGTTATGGTTTAAAGTCAAATCCAATAATTGCAACGACGACTTTTTACTGGCAACTGAGTTTCGTTTTTTAATGAGATCTGCTGGTGGTGTGCCTCTGGATTTATTCAACTCAAAAAATGTGCCTTGGCTCAAAAAAGGTTGAAAAACACTGTCATAGAAAACAACTGCAGGAATAAGAAGAAGAGACTTGTAACTGGGCACACGATTGATGTAACTCAACCAAAGATGATGTAAAAGTCCCAAACAGGTCACATTGTGTGTAGACTGCACTCACATTTGAAAATATTAGATTTCAAATGGATTCTGACTACCTCTTGATGTGGCTCAAATCTGATGTGAAAATATCAGGTTTGACGCACTTTGGAGCGACTGGCAAAAAAATATCAGATCCATGTCAATTGGGGGCAAAACATTAGATTTGTTGTCCACTGTAAACAGCCAATTAGAGCAGAGAGCACTATTTGGGTCTATTTAATAGAGCTGTGATTTTTTAGGCACAAAATCTATCCTTTTTTTATAACATTGGATGCCAGTTCTATGATTAACTACATTCCTCCATAAAATAAACAGCTTTGATCAATTTCTATATTACTTAAAAGAAAACCGGTTTTGTTCAATAAAATGCTTCCCACAAACATTTAATAAGGTCAAATACGAATAAGGCAACAAAATAAGTATCCCACACTTGTCTTTTCCAATGTAAATCTGTAGAGCAGATATGGGGATCTACATCAACAATATGATTTGCCTAAGTGGGTGGATAGGACAGATTGGGAAAAAAAGTTTAAATACTTTTTTCTTTTTTTTTAATCGATTAACAATCTTTACAAATAAGAATCGCGATTAATCTGAAAATCTTTTTTTTTTTTGACACCCCTACTATATAACATATTGCTTTGACAGTTTATGCTCAGATACTAAGTAGTTAGGACACAAAAATGTTAGTTTTCAATATGTAAAATAAGGAAAATATAGAGGAATTGATGATACTCACTGGGAAAAGCTTGGGCTTCAATTCCACAATGCCATAGGGCCTTTGCTGTGAAGGACAACAATAAAACCATATTTAAATCACATCTAATATTAAATTGAATGCAAATTATAACTTACTGCAATATGGTATTTCACGTAGTAGTGGACGAGCCAAGCTGGAATCAAGAACCGTGTTAATGTGAAAACACCACCTTTGTAGGCTTTGTACGTCTGTGGGGAAGAAACATACTGTAAACCAGAGGTCTCCCACATACAGAACAATCCAATGACAACAAATGATAAGGGAACTGTGGCAGTGTTATCAAATACAAGCGGTCACACAAATATTTATATGTATGAGCCTATTTTTATTACAAATTACATGATGACATCACACTACCACAAGGGATGTAAATCTCTTTGTGATGGACGATTTCATTCGCATCGCAATACATGGGTTGCGATGAGATTCAAAAATGATTCATTTAGAAAACAGAACGATTTGATGTGATTTGATTTAGTGTATGAACGATTCAATACGATTCGATTTTGTGTCTGAGAAATTCGATAGTATGGTTTACATTTGTTGATGGACACATTCTGTTTTACACCACAAAAGAACATAAGCAGTCCTTCCTGTGCATACGCTCATATTAGAGGATAAATAGTTAGGACCTTGGCACCAAGTACTCAGACCAGATCTGTCCAACTAAAGTCTATGAGCATGAATTGATGAAAACTACTTGGATGAGAGGCCAAACAAGACGTCTTCAAAGACAACTGAACAGTTGAATGCCATGAGAATAACAATAACCTGATGAATCAGAACAGCCGTCAGCCATTTATCTTCAAATACAAACCCCGTTACCATGTGAGTTGGGAAATTGTGTTAGATGTAAATATAAACAGAATACAATGATTTGCAAATCCTTTTCAACCCATATTCAATTGAATGCACTACAAAGAAAAGATATTTGATGTTCAAACTCATAAACTTTATTTTTTTTTTGCAAATAATAATTAACTTAGAATTTCATGGCTGCAACACGTGCCAAAGTAGTTGGGAAAGGGCATGTTCACCACTGTATTACATGGCCTTTCCTTTTAACAACACTCAGTAAACGTTTGGGAACTGAGGAGACACATTTTTAAGCTTCTGAGGTGGAATTATTTCCCATTCTTGCTTGATATACAGCTTAAGTTGTTCAACAGTCCGGGGGTCTCCGTTGTGGTATTTTAGGCTTCATAATGCGCCACACATTTTCAATGGGAGACAGGTCTGGACTAAAGGCAGGCCAGTCTAGTACCCGCACTCTTTTACTATGAAGCCACGTTGATGTAACACGTGGCTTGGCATTGTCTTGCTGGAATAAGCAGGGGCGTCCATGGTAACGTTGCTTGGATGGCAACATATGTTGCTCCAAAACCTGTATGTACCTTTCAGCATTAATGGCGCCTTCACATATGTGTAAGTTACCCATGTCTTGGGCACTAATACACCCCCATACCATCACAGATGCTGGCTTTTCAACTTTGCGCCTATAAAATTTTTGGATGGTTCTTTTCCTCTTTGGTACGGAGGACACGACGTCCAGTTTCCAAAAACATTTTGAAATGTGGACTCGTCAGACCACAGAACACTTTTCCACTTTGTATCAGTCCATTTTAGATGAGCTCAGGCCCAGCGAAGCCAACAGCGTTTCTGGGTGTTGTTGATAAACGGTTTTCGCCTTACATAGGAGAGTTTTAACTTGCACTTACAGATGTAGCGACCAACTGTAGTTACTGACAGTGGGTTTCTGAAGTGTTCCTGAGCCCATGTGGTGATATCCTTTACACACTGATGTTGCTTGTTGATGCAGTACAGCCTGAAGGATCGAAGGTCACGGGCTTAGCTGCTTACGTGCAGTGATTTCTCCAGATTCTCTGAACCCTTTGATGATATTACGGACCGTAGATGGTGAAATCCCTAAATTCCTTGCAATAGCTGGTTGAGAAAACATTTTCTTAAACTGTTCAACAATTTGCTCACGCATTTGTTGAAAAATCGGTGACCCTCGCCCCATCCTTGTTTGTGAATGACTGAGCATTTCATGGAATCTACTTTTATACCGAATCATGGCACCCACCTGTTCCCAATTTGCCTGTTCACCTGTGGGATGTTCCAAATAAGTGTTTGATGAGCATTCCTCAACTTTATCAGTGTTTATTGCCACCTTTCCCAACTTCTTTGTCACATGTTGCTGGCATCAAATTCTAAAGTTAATGATTATTTGCAAAAAAAAAATGTTTATCAGTTTGAACATCAAATATGTTGTCTTAGTAGCACATTCAACTGAATATGGGTTGAAAATGATTTGCAAATCATTGTATTCCATTTATATTTACATCTAACACAATTTCCCAACTCATATGGAAACGGGATTTGTAAAAAAAAGAGGACATTTTATAAACGTGACATTCTTCCAGTATGTTAACATTTGTAAACATACTACATTAAGCCACATGGATAAATATATATTGTAAAATGTATTTTTCATTTGATTTGTGTTCATGTTTTTTTTTTAGAGTATTTAAAAAGTCCTTAATGAGTTGTGTATACAGTGCAAGTCACTTAGGTCTTATTGTAATATAAGATCAGGCTAACACTAAAACTCGACTTACATCACAGTTAGGGCTGGGCGATTTATCGAGTTTGTAAGATATATCGATATACTTTAACAATATATGAATAAGTAAATATCGTAATATCTATATAATTTATTTTTACGTTAAAATGACCAAACGCGCTTATTTGTTGTGTTCCTTGTTCTCCCCCGCTCCCCCTCCATGGGCTACTAAACCCCTCCCCTTCCTCCCTCCAAGACGTGCTTGCAGTATAAGAACATCCATGATTGGTTGGTTGTTTAATATGATGAGTCACGATTGGTTAGGGACAGGCCAATCAGAGGCAAGATAGGGCCGGTCATCGAACCAGGAACGGAAATCACAAAGTGCCTGCCTGCAAATGTATTTTTTTATCTGAGTTTGATACATCCATCCATCCATCCATTTTCTACCGCTTGTCCTGTTAGGGGTCGCGGGGGTGCTGTAGCCTATCTCAGTTACATTCGGGCGGAAGGCCAGGTACACCCTGGACAAGTCGCCACCTCATCGCAGGGCCAACACAGATAGACAACATTCACATTCACATTTACACACTAGGGCCAATTTAGTGTTGCCAATCAACCTATCCCCAGGTGCATGTCTTTGGAGGTGGGAGGAAGCTGGAGTACCCGGAGTATTATTTGCGCAGCTATGTTATTTATTTTATGTAGAAAGAATATTTTTCTATTTTATTTATGTTATGTAATTCTGTGCTACTTAAACAGTTTATTTTATGTGCTGTTAATACCCATCTTGACTAACTGGGTTAATAAAAGTGCCACTGACTGTTTACAGAACAGTTGTCATTCACTTTAGGACTGGGCGATTTTTCGAATATACTCGATATATTGCGGGTTTGTCTCTGTGTTATGTGGAAAATGACTATTTCGTTGAGTATTCGAGTATACGTTCTCACGTAGTTGTTTTTAGCTGCAGGCATTACACTACAGGCGTTTCTCACTCTTTCTTGTCTCTCCTTCTCACAGAGAGTTAGAACAAGCGCACCTTACATACGTCACATGGTGACGACGAGTAAGAAGAAGAAGTACGCTTGCAAGTTCCAAAATGATTGGAAAAAATAATTTCAGTTCATCCAGGACAGCTCAAAGAGGAAGGGGTATGCTGCCTGCACATTTTGTAGATCAGACCTCTCCATTGAACACGGTGGCCGAAAGTATATACTCATTCATGAACAGATTATTTATATAGAAAAGTATTTATTTTTGTTATAAGAAATACTTGAAAATATATATACCCCCCCCCCCACATGCAATGATGTACATGTATTCCTAGAATATACTGGGGGCCAATAACAACGAGTTGTGGGGCCAAAATGGCCCGCGGGGCGCACTTTGGACATAAATATAAAATGATGAATGCCTGTGATTCTAATCCAGTGGTTCTTAACCTGGGTTCGATCGAACCCCAGGGGTTCGGTGAGTCGGGCTCAGGGGTTCGGCGGAGGTCAAGACACACCCGACTCATTGTGTAAATAAAAACGTTTCCCTATCGGCGTATTACGGATACGGCAACAGCAGAAGTCACACTGATTTGCAGGTGTGTAATTTGTTGTGCGTTTATGCACTGTGTTGGTTTTGTTCTTTGAACAAGGTGATGTTCATTTTGTGCACCAGTAAAAAAACATGGTAACACTTTAGTATGGGGAACATATTCACCATTAATTAGTTGCTTATTAACATGCAAATTATTAACATATTGGCTCTTAACTAGTCATTATTAAGTACTTATTAATGCCTTATTCAGCATGGCCTTATTATAACCCTAACCCTCTAACCCTGGCTCGAACCCTCTAACCCAGGGGTGGGCAATTAATTTTTACCGGGGGCAGCATGAGCAACCCGAGCACTGCTGGAGGGCCACATTGACAATATTTCAATTAAATTTTGCTCAATATTATTTTTGATATATACCGTAAGATAAATAATAATAATAATAATTAATAATAATAATAATAATAATAATAATACTTTCATTTAACCTAACTTAACTTTATACCAAAAGCACTGCTTTGGAAATCATTTGTACCCCTTTCAGAAATCACATTTAGTTCACCTTAAACATCCTCATGTTGCACAATGAAATGTAAGCATAGGATGAAGTGTGCATTCCTGTAACTTTCTCTAGTAACAGCATTCCATGATTAATATCAATAAATTAACATTAATAATACATGACAGTAAAATAAGCACACGTAGGAGTCATAGTGTAACTTTGTGTGGTGTTTGAGTTGTCCGACTTTTTGTGTGGCCATAAACGCAGCAGTGGTTTAGTGGTATGCGTGTTGGTGACAGATGACAAGTTGCTTTTGGCCTGGTTTGTACGGCAGAAAATTACTAGTTTTTCGAGATATACGTTTTTTACTCATGTTTTTGGTGTGGTTATGGCCGTATATAAACAATTTTGCTCAATAAAGTGATCGATATAATTCCTGACCTCGAAGCATCTCGATAGACGTTACAATAATTGAACGGTGTTCAATTGAACGGTGTTGACGAACACAGTTAGGGCCGCTTGTTGTCACTGTCACTCAGAGTTGCATTGCAAAATTACACAGAATAAATGTGTTTATTTTGTTTAGAATTCAGATGGGTTTGATTTGGTGCGCGGCATATATTTGCTGTGCACAGAGGACGCTTGAGCAGTGCGCAATTGCGCAGGCGCGTACCTTAGAGGGAACGTTGCTTGGCAGTCCATGTCTTGTTGAAAACACGCCATTCGTCATCAACTTTTCTCTTTTAAGCGTCTCGGGTGTAAACCGTGCATCACTTGTCGCTGTGCACCTTCACTCACAGGTTACACACGGACATACGCCCATAAATAACACTTTTCAAAATAAAAGCAGCACCGTTGTATTGCGCGCACGACATAAAAGTTTTTTCAACTTTATTTTGTAATTTGTGATTGCAGCTGTTCACATTCACTCACAATCACGCACGCACATACGTCCACACGGAAGTAATACAAATAACACTTTTCAAAACAAAAGCAGCACCGTTGTATTGCACACTCGACATAGATCCATCCATCTTCTTCCGCTTATCCGAGGTCGGGTTGCGGGGGCAGCAACCTAAGCAGGGAAGCCCAGACTTCCCTCTCCCCAGCCACCTCGTCCAGCTCCTCCCGGGGGATCCCGAGGCGTTCCCAGGCCAGCCGGGAGACATAGTCTTCCCAACGTGTCCTGGGTCTTCCCCGTGGCCTCCTACCGGTCGGACGTGCCCGAAACACCTTCCTAGGGAGGCGTTCGGGTGGCATCCTGACCAGATGCCCGAACCACCTCATCTGGCTCCTCTCGATGTGGAGGAGCAGCGGCTTTACTTTGAGCTCCCCCCGGATGACAGAGCTTCTCACCCTATCTCTAAGGGAGAGCCCTGCCACCTGGCGGAGGAAACTCATTTCGGCCGCTTGTACCCGTGATCTTGTCCTTTCGGTCATAACCCAAAGCTCATGACCATAGGTGAGGATGGGAACGTAGATCGACCGGTAAATTGAGAGCTTTGCCTTCCGGCTCAGCTCCTTCTTCACCACAACGGGTCGATACAGCGTCCGCATTACTGAAGATGCCGCACCGATCCGCCTGTCGATCTCACGATCCACTCTTCCCTCACTTGTGAACAAGACTCCGAGGTACTTGAACTCCTCCACTTGGGGCAGGGTCTCCTCCCCAACCCGAAGATGGCATTACACCCTTTTCCGGGCGAGAACCATGGACTCGGACTTGGAGGTGCTGATTCTCATCCCAGTCGCTTCACACTCGGCTGCGAACCGATCCAGCGAGAGCTGAAGATCCTGACCAGATGAAGCCATCAGGACCACGTCATCTGCAAAAAGCAGAGACCTAATTCTGCAGCCACCAAACCGGATCCCCTCAACGCCTTGACTGCGCCTAGAAATTCTGTCCATAAAAGTTATAAACAGAATCGGTGACAAAGGGCAGCCTTGGCGGAGTCCAACCCTCACTGGAAACGTGTCCGACTTACTGCCGGCAATGCGGACCAAGCTCTGACACTGATCATACAGGGAGCGGACCGCCAAAATCAGACAGTCCGATACCGCATACTCTCTGAGCACTCCCCACAGGACTTCCCGAGGGACACGGTCGAATGCCTTCTCCAAGTCCACAAAGCACATGTAGACTGGTTGGGCAAACTCCCATGCACCCTCAAGGACCCCGTCGAGAGTATAGAGCTGGTCCACAGTTCCACGACCAGGACGAAAACCACACTGTTCCTCCTGAATTCGAGGTTCGACTATCCGGCGTAGCCTCCTCTCCAGTACACCACTCGACATAGATACTTTTTTAAATTTATTTTGTAATTTATGATTGGCCTCACGCGGGCAGGACAGGGACGCACAAAGGGCCGGATGAGGCCCGCGGGCCGCAGAATGCCCAGGTCTGCTCTAACCCTAACCATCCATCCAACCATCCATTTTCTAACGCTTATTCCCTTCGGGGTCGCGGGGGGAGCTGGAGCCTATCTCAGCTACAATCAGGCGGAAGGCGGGGTACACCCTGGACAAGTCGCCACCTCATAGCAGGGCCAACACAGATAGACAGACAACATTCACACTCACATTCACACACTAATTAAGTCTTTGTTACTTAGAATATGTTCCCCTAGTGTCCAAAAAACTATAAATTAAGTCTTTGTTACTTAGAATATGTTCCCCATACTAAAGTGTTACTAATAACATATAACTTTGTCTTGAATTTGAAAAAAAAAACATTTTATTTTTAACTAAAGAAGGGTTGGGTGAATGCGCATATGAAACTGGTGGGGTTCGGTACCTCCAACAAGGTTAAGAACCACTGTTCTTATTGTAGCTGTAAACAAAACGGGCCTTTAACGTTCGGGAAGAAATACGTTAATGTTATCTTAGCAATGAAATTCAAAATGCGCTATAAATGTTGACAGAAACCAACGTTATTCACAATGTAAAGTTGTAGGCCTGTTAGCATTGGACTCACGTAAAGCCGCCACAGGGTCTTGGGTTCAAGAAAGCCTGCCCAGAACCGAGCGACCGCACCAGGAGGTTTAGCCTGAACGACGGGCTCCCTGGGGCTGAGCTCCTGGTCCTTTAGCCACTGCCTGCGGAGCTTGGTGAGCTGGTCGAAACGGAGCTTCTCGTCTGGAGTGTAGCCAGACATTTTCTATCAGTTATTGGGAGTTCAACCTCGGCCAAAAGCTACAATGACACCATGGAGGACGTCGTTTACAAACCGGAAGTGAGATTTTTGTGTTTCAGCTGCTCTGAGAATGTAGTGGCGACACCTGCTGGACAAATGCGGTGTACATTTGTAAACTCTTATTTTATTTAAATGATAAAATAAACATTTTGTGTGGAGGGTGGCAGTGTGAAGCGTTCACGGGTATTTATTGTCCAAAGTTTTAGAACATATGTATTATTAACGTCACAGACAACAAATCCAATCCAATCCAATCCACTTTATTTGTATAGCACATTTAAACAACAGGAATGTTTCCAAAGTGCTGCACAACAATATTAAAAACAATATTAAAATATTATCCTTAGCTCCACCATTGACTGAATAAAAAAAAAAAAAAAAAAAAAAATATAAAACCAATATCAAAACAATATCAAAATAAATATGATTAAAAAAGGTTTTTAAAGGGTAAAACCAATTAAAACAATAAATAGAAATCAAAATTTTAAAAACACAGAGGACCACACAACTCACATAGTGTTAAAAGCCAAAGAATAAAAGTGGGTATTAAGACGAGGCTTAAAACAATGAGACTCACTGACTTTGGCTCATTTTCTGTGAAGAACATATATCAGAATACATATTTAATGACCACACACCATACACCCCCCGCCCCTACACATTTCTATTACATATAAGATGTCTGGGTCCACTGGACCCGGGGCTAATAGAAGTGTGGAAATTGATGTTCTGTGTACCACACACACACACACACACACACATACACACACACACACACACACACACACACACACACACACACACCCACACACACACACACAGCAGGCCTAGATAGGAGGAGGACAGAGTGTAGGTACACCAGAGGGTCAAATGTGCGAGAAAATGAGAGCAGACAGTGTTGACAAACAATGTTGCAACCTTATGTGGGAACCGCAGGTGCAGAAACACAAAAGAAGAATCCCTGTGGGATGCAGAAACTGGCAGATAAATTTTCCGTGCAACGTTCATATTGTTGTTACTATGCCAGCGTTTGTGGGTCTGATGGACCCGTTGCATTTTGTGGCTTTTAATGCCTCACAATCAAACACTTTTATGTTAAAATACTGAACAGATGTTTATTGGGATAAGGTAAACATCTGTTCAGTATTTCAACATAAAAGTGTTGTTTTTATCCTTCTTTGTGGGGACAATTTAAGTGGACCCCGACTTAAACAAGTTGAAAAACTTATTCGGGTGTTACCATTTAGTGGTCAATTGTACGGAATATGTACTTCACTGTGCAATCTACTAATAAAAGTTTCAATCAATCAATCAAACATTGTTGATTGTAATGTCATGTTCGGATGTACATTGTGGACGCTGTCTTTGCTCCACAGTAAGTCTTTGCTGTCCAGCATTCTGTTTTTGTTTACTTTGCAGTTTTAGTTTGGTTCTGCATAGCCTTTCCTAAGCTTCAATGCTTTTTCTTAGGGGCACTCGCCTTTTGTTTATTTTTGGTTTAAGCATTAGATACCTTTTTACCTGCACACTGCCTCCCACTGTTTTCTACATCCACAAAGCAATTAGCTACCGACTGCCACCTACTGATATGGATGAGTATTACACGTTTACTTTGCCGAGCTCCAGACAGCACCGACACTCAACAACAACACATCATTTGCAGACTATAATTACAGGTTTGCAAAAAAAAAAATATTTAACCCAAATAGGTAAATTTAGATAATCTCCCACGGCACTCCAGACTGTATCTCACGGCACACTAGTGTGCCGCGGCACAGTGGTTGAAAAACACTGTCTTAGGCATTGTGACGTTTGAAAACACGTGATGCCATGGCTGATTTGAGGACAATCCAAAAACCCACTTCTAAATATAAACAATACTTTTTAACAGGAGTTCCGTGGTGTAGCAGGCATTTTAAAAGTTAAGGTAAAATATTATTTTTTAATAATAATTCCAGTTCAGTTTGCGTTATATTTACGTTTTCGTGTGTTGTACTTTTACGAAAGTACATGAAAGCATTGTGCTACATCGCTTCAATCCTCCAGGGGGCGATGAAGGCATTTAAAACCAAAATAAACTGTAAAGAAGAGTGACGTCAGCAGTATATTTTGTCGGGAAAATGCAGTTTTCACTTCCTATTGTTTGACTTGAAGTGACGAAAGTGGCTCGGTTGTGTTTCGTGTTGGTTGCTCTTTGTGCCTTTTACGCCACATTATCCAACAAGCCGAAAGCAACACATAACAGGTCGGTTTAAATTTCTCCCCCTATTCACACACGTCGTCGTACATGCAGTTCAGCAGGTGTTTCATCAGCAGGTACGCTAGTTTAGTCACTAATGTGTGCAACTTTCTATTAAGGCAGTCAAGAGCGAAGCTTGTTTGGTCATCAACATGCGCCTTGATTCAGGTTTTTTGAATGGTGTACTTTTTTTAGGGTTCATATCTTCGTTTTATCTTTTGGCTTATTTCATACTTCAAATATTTATTATAGTCAACTTTGAAGCTCTAACAATGTACAACTGAAAACTTAGCAAGCTGGTTAAAAGTAGAGATGTCCGATAATGGCTTTTTTTTGCCAATATCCGATATTCCGATATTGTCCAACTCTTAATTACCGATATCAGCCGATACCGATATATACAGTCGTGGAATTAACACATTATTGTGCCTAATTTTGTTGTGATGCCCCGCTGGATGCATTAAACAATGTAACAAGGTTTTCCAAAATAAATCAACTCAAGTTATGGAAAAAAAAATGCCAACATGGCACTGCCATATTTATTATTGAAGTCACAAAGTGCATTATTTTTTTTAACATGCCTCAAAACAGCAGCTTGGTATTTGGGACATGCTCTCCCTGAGAGAGCGTGAGGAGGTTGAGGGGGGCGGGGTTGAGATGGGGCGGGGGGGTGTATATTGTAGCGTCCTGGAAGAGTTAGTGCTGCAAGGGGTTCTGGGTATTTGTTCTGTTGTGTGTATGTTGTGTTACGATGCGGATGTTCTCCCGAAATGTGTTTGTCATTCTTGTTTGGTGTGGGTTTACAGTGTGGCGCATATTTGTAACAGTGTTAAAGTTGTTTATACGGCCACACTCAGTGTGACCTGTATGGCTGTTGACCAATTATGCTTTGCATTCATTTGTGTGTGTGAAAAGCCGTAGATATTATGTGACTGGGCCGACACGCAAAGGCAGTGCCTTTAAGGTTTATTGGCGCTCTGTACTTCTCCGTCTTAAAAAGTCATACATTTTACTTTTTGAAACAGATACCGATAATTTTGAAACCGATAATTTCCGATATTACATTTTAAAGCATTTATCGGCCGATGATATCGGCAGTCCGATATTATCGGACATCCCTAGTTAAAAGCAGTCATTGATTCCGAATGCTTCGTCAATAATCTCCAGCATCCTCCTACCTATTGACCTTTTTATTTGTATTTTTTATAAACCTTTATTTACAATATTAAACAATTACAAACAAGCAAAGAAACAATGATAATCAAAACAAGAACAGAAACCGTACAATACAGTGCCAGGGGGTTGTAAACTCAATAAAGCAACTAAAAGTAGAATGCAAACTATATATATGTAGCAATGTGTAAAGCCATAGGCTCACACAAATTCGGTAAATAATCCAAATTTGGAACACAGCATCATAGTTTTCACAGCTTTTTGGTTGTTAGAGGTAGAAAGTAGTGTTGTACCCATACCAATATTTTGGTACCTGTACCAAAATTATTTCGATACTTTTCTATATAAAGGGGACCACAAAAAATTGCATTATTAAATCTTACAGTACGTTAAACATGTTTCTTGTTGCAAGTTTGTCCTTAAATAAAATAGTTAACATACAAGACAACCTGTCTTTTAGTAGTAAGCAAGCAAACAAAGGCTCCTAATTTAGCTGCTGACATATGCAGTAACATATTGTGTCATTTATCATTCTATTATTTTGTCAACATTATTAAGGAAAAGTGGTAGAAAATGATTAATCTACTTGTTCATTTACTGTTAATATCTGCTTACTTTTCTATCTACACTTCTGTTAAAATTTAATAATGACTTATTCTTCTGTTGTTTGGATGCTTTACATCAGTTTTGAATGATACCACAAATTTGGGTATCAATCCGAAACCAACCTTCTCAGTGGCCTAGGAGTTGGAGTGTCCGCCCTGAGATCGGTAGGTTGTGAGTTCAAATCCCGGCCGAGTCATACCAAAGACTATAAAAATGGGACCCATTACCTCCCTGCTTGGCACTCCGCATCAAGGGTTGGAATTGGGGATTAAATCACCAAAAATGATTCCCGGGCGCGGCCACCGCTGATGCTCACTGCTCCCCTCACCTCCCAGGGGGTGCTGAAGGGTGATGGGTCAAATGCAGAGAATAATTTTGCCACACCTAGTGTGTGTGTGTGTGTGTGACAATTATGGGTACTTTAATTTCAAGTAGTTACAGGATCATACATTGGTCATATTCAAAGTCCTCATGTCCTCAGTTTATAAATATGATATACATTTAAAAAAAAAGAAGATGTGATGATAAAAAATATCGACTTAATCATAATATCGACTAGATACGCTCCCGTACGTGGTATCATTACAGTGGATGTTAGGTGTGGATCCACCAATGGCGTTTGTTTACATTTTGACGCCGGTGAGCTACGGTGTGTAGTGAAGCATGTTTAGCTATTCCTCGTCCTGCAGGGATGATACTTGTAAGAAATTTACTTTATTTGTCGCCATGGAGACGAGGATTTGGGATTTAGAAGTAGCTAAAACACTGCAGACTGTGGATGGACGTGAGCCATGTCTTAAAGCACCTCTTCCTGAGGGCGTTTCAGTTACTTCACCTTTATCCTTAGTTTTTAAGCCAAAATGCGTCCGTTCTCCCTTTTCTGTCTACACACTGTGTCTGCTTGTAAGTACTCTGTGATTGTGCATTGCCGAACATGCTCGTCTGCTCTTAATACCAGCAATGTCACGCCGTGACAACGAAGGGGGCGCGGGAGGGTGGTGGACCGGTACTTTTCAGAGGCGGTATAGTACCGAATATGATTGATTAGTATCACGATACTATACTAAAAGCGGTATACTGTACAACCCTAGTAAAAAGCGTTTTAAAGTAAAGTTCTAATTCTTCTTTAAAGGTACAAAAAAGAGGTCGGGTATTGAGAAACTTACATTTATGGCTAAACAACTTAGCCAATAGTATAATGAGGTTGCAAAGGTTAAATTCCTTTTAAAACATTTCTCATACTGTGTATATCCAAATAGCACATCTTTAAACCAAAGCACAAATTTGTCATGAATATAGTCCAGGATGAAACGACCGATGCTCTGCCATAGTGACCGAGTGCTTTCACAAGTCCAAAATCCTACCTATTGACTCCACAGCATGTCCGCCAATCTCCCCCGTCATATTATCTGGGAGTCGGAGCGCCTGGTGGCCTACCTCCACCCCCGCCCTTGGACGCCCGGCTGTGTGATCCTGGAGCGCCGCACGCCCCGAACGCTGGCAGGAAGCATCTTCCACCTGGAGGAGGCCGAGTATCTTTCCTGGATGCTGGGGGCGAGAGATGTGGCGAAGCTGCTGTGCGACAAGCTCCTGGTGCAGAGGTGCGCGCTGGTGGCCAGACCGCTTGTGGATAAACCTGCTCAGGTGTGCACTTATCAATTAGTGGTTAGGAACGACCCCTTATCTTTTAAATCAGGGAGTCAAACTCATTTCAGATCGGGGGCCACATTGAGAAAAATCTACTCCCAAGTGGGCCGGATTGGTAAAATCACGGCACGATAACTTAAAAATAAAGACAAATTCAGATAGTTTTCTTTGTTTAAAAATAGAACAAGCACAAATGTACAAATCATAGTGTTGTTGTTTTTTTACACTTACATGGTGCGATTAATCATTTGTCGTTGTTTATATTTTCTGAATAAATTACTGTATTTTTCGGACTACAAGTCGCAGTTTTTTTCATAGTTTGGCCGGGGGTGCCGACCTATACTCAGGAGCGACTTATGTGTGAAATTAACACATTACCGTAAAATATCAAATAATATTATTTAGTTCATTCACGTAAGAGACTAGACGTTTAAGATTTCATGGGATTTAGCGATTAGGAGTGACAGATTGTTTGGTAAACATATAGCATGTTCTATATGTTATAGTTATTTGAATGACTCTTACCATAATATGTTACGTTAACATACCAGGCACCTTCTCAGTTGGTTATTTATGCCTCATATAATGTACACTTATTCAGCCTGTTGTTCACTATTCTTTATTTATTTTAAATTGCCTTTCAAATGTCTATTCTTGGTGTTGGGTTTTATCAAATACATTTCTCCCAAAAATGCGACTTATACTCCAGTGCGACATATATGTTTTTTTCCTTTATTATGCATTTTCGGCCGGTGCGACTTATACTCCGGAGCAACTTATACTCCGAAAAATACGGTATGTGATAAATGTTCGTCAGTCAACTCATTGGTGTTAATTTGCAATGTATGAAGTTAAAAAAAATTATATCAAAATCAAATTACAGGATGTTATTTATGTATAGTTTGATCATTTTCCTCGACTGATGTACTAACATCATGTGGTTTATTATGTACATATGTAGCAGCATCTACAAAGATACAAATAATTGCTATTTTGCCATCCAGGGGACACATTTAGAACAGATGTTTCTTTCATTCAAAAATTTCAGGTACATTTTTATACTTAGCAAACTTATTCCGCGGACCGGTTTTATCTGGCCCGCGGGCCTGATCCGGCCCTCGTGCCGTACGTTTGACACAAGGGATGTTATTATTGGCCGATAAATGCTTTGAAATGTAATATCGGACATTATCGGTATCGGTTTCAAAATGATCGGTATCTGTTTCAAAAAGTAAAATGTATGACTTTAAAACGCCGCTGTGTACACGGACGTAGGGAGAAGTACAGAGCGCCAATAAACCTTAAAGGCACTGCCTTTGCGTGCCAGCCCAGTCACATAATATCTACGGCTTTTCACACACTCACAAGTGAATGCAAGGCATACTTGATCAACAACCATACAGGTCACACTGAGGGTGGCCATATAAACAACTTTAACACTGTTACAAATATGCGCCACACTGTGAACCCACACCAAACAAGAATGACAAACATTTCAGGGGAACATCCGCACCGTAAGACAACATAAACACAACAGAACAAATACCCAGAACCCCTTGCAGCACTAACTCTTACGGGACGCTACAATATACACCCCCGCCCCCACCTCAACCTTCTAATCCCAAATTCCAAGCTGCTGTTTTTAGGCATGTTTAAAAAAAAAAAAAGCACTTTGTGACTTCAATAATAAATATGGCAGTGCCATGTTGGCATTTTTTTTCATAACTTGAGTTGAAGTTGTCTTATTTTGGAAAACCTTGTTACATTGTTTAATGCATCCAGCGGGGCATCATAACAAAATTAGGCATGATAATGTGTTAATTCCACAACTGTATATATCGGTATCGCTTGATATCGGAATTGGTAATTTAAGAGTTGGACAATATCGGAATATCGGGAAAAAAGCCATTATCGGACATCTCTATTTGACACCCCTGTTTTAAATGGAAATATGTTCCAGAGTCAGTTATTAAACCTGTAGTAAGAGTGGGAGTATATAACTAACGCAAAAAGTTGACTCAATAGTTCTGCTGTTTGCAATTAGATGATCTGTAATAGTGTCAATAAGTAAGACCTATTTACTACCAGTTCTTAAACAGTGTTTAAATGTTCCGATTGTTACTCATCAGATTCGAGTTGTCCCCCTCCACGGCCTGGATGCACAGTGGCAGCCCCTCCTGGCAGGGGAGGAGGAGCACAATTCTCATGACCCAGGCTACACCACCTCCAAAACAGCGCCACGATGGAGCGACTCCCACCTAACTGAAATTCAATCCCGGATCCGAGCCAAACTCCCAAACCCAGACGCTCCACCCAATCTCACCTTCCTGGGGGACAACCAGCTCCACCCCGGCCTCTTCCCCCGCATCGTTCGGGGCGAGGAGCCACAGTGGCGAGTGTGGGAGGACGAGGGTCACGTGTCCTTTCTCACCCCGTTCCCCAATGCTCCTGGCTTCACTGTGCTCGTCCCACGCCGGCCCTTGACGTCAGACATATTTCGTCTTGATAAGAGCGACTACGAGGGGCTGGTGGTGGCCGCCCGGAAGGTGTCTCATCTTCTGGAGAAGGGTTTAGGTGCCTGGGGAGTTGGGCTAATATTTGAGGGGTTTGAGATAGACTATGCTCACGCAAAGCTAATACCGCTGCTGCAGCTACCGTCTTCCACGGAGAAAGACCATGCCGCTGCGTCCGGAAATCACCGGTTCTATCCCTTGTACCCTGGTTTTGTCACATCAGAAGACGGGCCTGAAGCTTCCTTGGAGAGTTTGGATAAGATGCATGCCAAAATTACCCAGAAGTGATAAAACATTCAACATGGAAGTTATCATTAAAATACCTTTTTTTTTTTGTAATCATTCAACATTGAGATACTGATTAAAATATATATTTCTGTAGTTTAGTTTAGTCTTTATTTGAAGGGACAATGCACAGAAACATTAAGCTCAAAGACTGATATGTTCTGTACCAGATTAGCTAAATAGCTGTCTAAATAGCTCATTTCCATCTGCAGTGCCTGGCTACCTAAATTAAAGGGATACAAAAATCATGCAATAAAATTATGACAATAAAATCATACTATAGCATGTAATCAAATTAAGAAAAGTCATAAAATGCCCTTTTATGGACACATACCGTATTTTCACCGGAGTATAAGTCGCACCTGCTGAAAATGCATAATAAAGAAGGAAAAAAACATTTTTTGGGAAATGTATTTGATAAAACCCAACACCAAGAATAGACACTTGAAAGGCAATTCAAAATAAAGAATAGTGAACAACAGGCTGAGTTATATGAGGCATAAATAACCAACTGAGAACGTGCCTTGTATGTTAACGTAACATTATGGTAAGAGTCATTCAAATAACTATAACATATAGAACATGCTATATGTTTACCAAACAATCTGTCACTCCTAATCACTAAATCCTATGAAATCTTATACGTCTAGTCTCTTACGTGAATGAGCTAAATAATATTTGATATTTTATGGTAATGTGTTAATAATTTCACACATAAGTCGCTCCTGAGTATAAGTCGCACCCCCGGCCAAATTATGAAAAAAAAACTGCGACTTATAGTCCGAAAAATACGGTACTTAATATACAATTCAACCACACCTCATTTGCATCATCAAACAAAGACAAGACATGCTCTTGTTCACATCTGTCATCATTTGTAAAAACAACCATGATTTTAACAGACACACCTCACAATTTACAACAAAAATGCTCTCATGGATAAATATATTACACATTAAGTTGATGTGTCAAACATAGTGGCCACCTTAGTGACCGTGTGAGCACCTTTGATTGCTCCAAAGCCACTTTTTAACTTCAATTGTGAATGAAGAGTAATCTGAGACTTTAAGTTTGTTGTGAGGTCTTTCCATTCCTTTATCGCTTTATATGAAAAGGCTGATTGTGCGCAAAAGATGTTTTACATCTGGGAACACTACACTGCCCCCTGGTGGAGGCTTGTTTGTTTCTTGTCACAGCAGATGTAAACTGGACAAAGTGCTTAAGTGGCGCTGGTGCAGTGTTATTTAGGATTTGATGGGCCATTTGTATTGATGCTAATCTTTCAATGTTAGCTACATTTAACAATCTATATTTTTGGAGAACTAAACCGTGATGGTGGTGTTGTGGTTTTTGGCCAAGGATTTTGAGTGATTGTTGTCAATTTAAAGGAGACACAAGCGGTAGAGATGGATGGATATGTAATAATGTGGCCAGAAATGGTACTGAAGTCAGTCAAAATTGTGTAGTCCCATCCCCCTCTCCCTGACTGAGGTTGCCAGGTGTACAGCCGAATCCAGCTCGATCGACTGGGCTACTCCAAGAAACTTCAAACTTCCACTGCCTCTTATTCGGGGTTGAGGTGCTGAAACCACACTAGCTGAATAGACTGACTTAGACAAACTTTAATGATCCACAAGGGAAATTGTTCAACACAGTAGCTCAGTTACAATGATGGAAAGTGTAAGGATTGAAAGGACAATGTAGGTATAGACTAATATAGCGATAAAAAATCTTAACATATACGAATATATACATATGTGTACAGAATAATATATATACAGATATATTATATTATGTATATAATAGACAAGCCTTTTTGTTAATAACACATCTCTAACCACCACATTTTACACAGAAATTAGGCTAATTTCAGGAAGTACATCATGCCTGCGTACAATATCACAACAAATGGCAATCATATGGTTATTGTCAGTACTATCAGAAAACAAAGACTAAAACGAACTACAACCAACGCTAGCAATGTTTATACTGCTGAAAATAAGTAGAGCATGCTTAGCAGCATAATGTACACCCAAAACTAAATACCAAAGTATACCTATAGGCTACTGTTTCAAATTGCCATATAACTTGGTACATGTGGTCCACAATATGCAAACACGAATGAGGAATTTTATCATGTGATTTGACTGTCTCTATACGTTTCACATTGCTATGACAGCCGTGCTAATGTTGGAACCCAATTCCTCAGAGTACCAGCATATTGACAACAAAATAGGCACTGACGCTACCCATATCCACATATGGCAAAATACATTTCCGACAAATAAAACCTAGCTAGCATACTAGCTCGGTGAATGACACAACATACAGGCTAACGGGGTAAATCTATGCCCGCTAGCCTGTATGTCGGGGAAAAATATATTTCCGACAAAAAAAAACCTGTCAGTTCGAATACACATCGACATACAGGCTAACGGGCATATATTTACCCCTTTAGCCTATGTCGATGTGTCATTGATCGAGCTAGCATGCTAAGCATTCGTCGCACGGACATACTAGCATTGTTAGACAAGATCATAGACCGTATTGGACAATACAGTTTAAATACGAAATGTCCATTTTCATTTATTGCAAGTAATAAGAAAACGTAAAGCCTGATTTACCTATCAAGGAGGAAATTAGCAAGTTTGCCATCAAATTAAAAAATCTTCTCAGCCTTTAAGTCATCCCAGATAAAAATCCTCGTTTTGTTCCTGGCTTTGTCATGAATTAATTGAGAATCGTAACGACGCCTTTAGATTTACTAAGGTCTGACATGTTTAGTAACTTCACCAGTGGCAGTAGCTCGACGAAGATGGCGGTGCGTAACTGGCAACCTGGATGTGACACACTCGCGGACTTCCTAATTGGTCAAAAGGTAGAGGGCGGGGCATCAAAATGAAAACAATATTCCGGGGCTGTAAATCTAATTTTTGAAATGAGCATAATCCCAGCTGAACTACTGTTATTTTTATAAAAGTTGTTCAAAAAGAACATGATTTATTAATGCCTTTTGACATATCAGGGTCATTTTAATGACTTGACATGGAAATATTACATATGGCTCCTTTAATGAATCCGTATAGCATGTACTGTACTATCATTTGTTATCAGCCAATCACTGTTTGCATGGCAATTTAAATACGCATGCTCAGTAAATCACAAGAACGCAGTTTAGCACTGGTCCCGCCCCCCACAACCAGGGCCGACTCTTTAGTTTCTCAGATGGGCTAAAGGCGACGATATATCATAGCCGTTTTAAAAGTGACCAACTTGATAGCACCAGCCGTTAAATTACACGATGGTATTCACGCCATACTGGTAGAATTTATCAGTTAAATTGAGTAAAAATCTACTTGAGCGCGAGCAGCAACTTCCTACTGCCGCTGGAGAAGTCTGAATGACGGCACCGACAACCAATCGAATTGCCTGATTTAAAAAATAATCCGACCAATCAAACTTCCTGCTTCCGCTGTAGAAACCTGAATGACGGCACCGACAACCAATCGAATTGCCTGATTTAAAAATAATCCGACCAATCAAACGCCTATATTTTGTGACCAATCCGCATACAAATATGTGGAAAACAGCCCACCCTTTACACGTGTTTAAATAATGAGAAAGTGATGACGGGCAAAACAAATAGCGTATAATTAATGAAAGGGGAAAATGTAATGTATATGACTCCCCACCCCACGATTAAGTGTCAGCATTGTAATTCATTTTAATTAAGTTTTGTGTAAATAAATATTTAGTACTATTAGTGAATAAAATATATGCTTTTCCAACCCTGTAGTCAATCTCATACACATTGTAAATATTATGTCTCAGCTGCAGAACCTAAATATTAAGTGTTTAAAATAGTTATTTTACAAGGGGAAAAACCGGATTTTCTTTAGAATTTTTGTTTTCACATTTTAAGTGTGTAAAATAGTAATTCTAAGGGTAAAAACAGGATTTGACAACGGGTAATAATGAATGTTATGTACATTAAGCCTTCAGACACTGACTTTGTGTGGTTTCCTAGCAACACAGCATCCACAGCACTTGGCCCCCGCACACTCCATCTTGGTGAGGTACAGAAGCGGCTCGATGCTGCAGCTCAGGTCCATGATGGAGTAGACGCTGATGCGGATCTGGCAGCGGAACTCCACAATGGAGTAGTAGGGCGCAAAGGGCATGAGCACCGGCGGGAGGTAGTTGACCACGATGATGGCCAGGATGATCAGCACCATCTTGAGGGCCTTTTTCTTGACCGGGTGCATCACCTCTTTACCTGTCACAGAGCGACGGAGGATCCAGATGATGGAGATGTTGCACAGGACCATGACTGTGAAGGCGAAGAGGATGACACCGCTGAAGATAGGGTTGACGCTCCTGGATCCCAGGATAGATTTGGCCAGGGCGTAGGCTATGATCAGGGCCCAGACCACCACGGATATACCGACGCGGATTTTGTTGTGTCGGATGCCGGTGAACAGTACGGGGTGCACCACGGCCGTGTAGCGGTCAAGACAGATACACACCTGAACAAAGGACATTGTAAAAAGTTGAATACTATACAGACAAGGTGTCAACATATTTTTTTATTTTCGAATGATTTACGATTCTAATCTATTAAAAAAAAATCTAAAATCTTTTTTTTTTTTATGTTCTGTCCTGGCGATCAGGTAAATCATATTGTTGATGTAGATTCATTGTATTTGACTTTATTAAATGTTTGAGTATCATTTTATTAAACAAAACCTCATTTCTTTTAAGTAATATAGAAACTTATCACAGCTGTTTGTAGCAATGTAGTTAATCATAGAAGTGGCACCCAATGTTATTAAAAATGATGGATTTTGAATCGAGAATCGTTTTGAATCAATTTGAATCTAATCGAATCGCGCGGTGTCCAAAGATTCACAGCCCAAATACAGACCAGGTAACAAATTAAAGCAAACTTTAACGCTACAAAATGAATCTGGCTTTATTTTTTAAATGAAAATAATCCCATTAAATTAAATTAATAAAGGAAATCAGTTAAATCCTTAATTGCCTAAACTGTATTTTAATATACTTGAAACATTACAATTAAAAAAAAACCCTCACTTTTACATTTAAACATTTACTTTTTATTCAATGTCTCACAATATTTCAATCATTAAATTTTCTGTTAAATATAATTGATAATATATTAGAAAATATATATATTGTACAAGTATGTGGTGGAATTTCTGACCTTTTGTACCATATTTTGTGTCTATCAAAGTCCGGAAAGAGAGCGAGGTCGAAAAGCATGGAATGTCTGCTGGGTTTTTTTTCTATTCTGTACCATTGAAGGAGCATATGTGGGGTAGAGTTGAATATATGGTCGGCCTGACCATTGTACAAAATGTTTTGATTGTTATGGCTAAAGGATTCAAGGTTGCAGCAGAATAAACAGGTCCAAAACAACGGGACCTTGACACACAAGGGAAACACATAAAATGACCAAGTCAGACAAAGTCTGGAGCTTTTTTTTCTTCATTCCATGCTGAGGGGCGTGCCCGGGGAAAACTAACTGTGTGCACGGCAATTCAATCCAACCTTGTACCATTTGATTATGGGTAAATAAAACTTTTGTACTAAATTCACTTTTGTTGCTGTTTAAGATTCGGACCTTCCACCACAGTATGTTAATAAAAATATAATTATTAATATATGAAAAAAGTTCCGCAATAAACTAAGGGGTAAACTGAAAATGATGAATTTATGAATTGTTTCAAATGATTTTTGTATTGATTATATTAACTTGGTAAAAAAAAAAGACTACACTACCGTATTTTTCGGAGTATAAGTCGCACCGGAGTATAAGTCGCACCTGCCGAAAATGCATAATAAAGAAGGAAAAAAACATTTACCAGTAAGTCGCACTGGAGCCCGGCCAAACTATGAAAAAAACTGCGACTTATAGTTTGAAAAATACGGTAGTTAATAGTACATTATTTCATCATAAAAGTTATACAAAATACAATGTACGAAATAATTTTAAAGTTAAACAATTGTTAAAAATATTTTTTAAACATTTTTTTTTTACCAAATCTGATTCAAATTCTGCTATATTTTTAATTTTTTTAAGTCAATAGTTATGAATATGTTGAAAGGAAAATATGTTGCACTCTAAATTATTAGAAATGTAATTATGATGAAAACATGTTAAAACATATTGCAATATATGTTATATTTCCAAGTATTGTAATGTATTGCCAAGTATTTAGGTGCAAACTTAAAATATATAAAAAAAATACTTCCACATTGTTCCGCTAACTTCTTATACTGTTAAGTTAACATTGCGCTGTTACCGGTAAACGACCACAATAAGCTTCTACACAGTCAAAAATGAACTTCATAATAAACATGCAGCTATAGCAGGGGTCCCCAAACTACGGCCCGCGTGCCGGATCCGGCCCGTTGGCGTCCAAAATCCGGCCCGCGGGAAGTCCCAAGTTAAAAAAAGTTTTTTTTATTAATTTTTTTATTTTTTAATTTAAAAAAATATATCCTTTCCAATCCATTTTCTACCACTTGTTGCTTTCGGTGTCTCCTAGCCGCTCAGGCAAATCATATTGTCTAAAAATGCATTTTCCCATCGATATGATGACATCGCGCTCGGATATATATATATATATATATATATATATATATTATATATATATATTACCGTATAAGTCAGTTTTTTTCATAGTTTGGCCAGGGGTGCAATTTATACTCTGGAGCGACTTATGTGTGAAATTATTGACACATTACCGTAAAATATCAAATAATATTATTTATCTCATTCACGTAAGAGACTAGATGTATAAGATTTCATGGGATTTAGCGATTAGGTGTGACAGATTGTTTGGTAAACATATAGCATGTTCTATATGTTATAGTTATTTGAATGACTCTTACCATAATATGTTACGCTAACATACCAAGCATGTTCTCAGTTGGTTATTTATGCCTCATATAACGTACACTTATTCAGCCTGTTGTTCACTATTCTTTATTTATTTTAAATTGCCTTTCAAATGTCTATTCTTGGTGTTGGGTTTTATCAAATAAATTTCCCCCAAAAATGCGACTTATACTCCAGTGCGACTTATATATGTTTTTTTTCCTTCTTTATTATGCATTTTCGGTCGGTGCGACTTATACTCAGGTGCGACTTATACTCCGAAAAATACGGTGTGTATATATATATATATATATATATATATATATATAGATATAGATTATATATATATATATATATATATATATATATATATATATATACATATATCCCGGCCCCCGGCCAACTTTTTTTTAACCCAATGCGGCCCCCGAGTCAAAAAGTTTGGGGACCCCTGAGCTATAGGGTCCTATATTGCGAGACAACTCACCAGGAAAAACACCCCCGTGTCCTTGACGCCGTACGCAAACCTCTGCACGTACTTAATGGACGTGTTGTCCAGCAGCAGGCTGTTGAGCAGCTCAGTGGGCATCATCAGGCAGAAGTAGGCATCCAGCAAGGCCAGGTTGAGGATGAAGATGTCGGAGGTGGACGCGTCCCTCTTCCTGGTGGCTATCTGCCAGATGACCAGGCCGTTGCAGGGTGTGCCTACCACCAGGTTGAACACCTTGACGCCGTAGTAGAAAATGAAGCCGTAGGGTGCTACGGCGCACACTTCATACTGGTACCAAAGTGGAGGTCCTCTGGTGCTGGTGAAGTTCAAGGTAGAGTTGAACATGGCAGCACTGGAAAAAAAGGAATGGTAGTCAGTCAGGTGGGCTGTACAGAAACACACATTTAAATTGATGAGCTTACCTTAAAGGACAATGCAGCACTCTGCGGTAACTGGAACTTTCTGTGCATTAGTAGCAAAATAAAAAAAACACACACACACACACCATTTGGGTTGGGCCAGGTGGCGACGTTGCACCTTCTCAGCCTCCTCTCATGAATAAATCATACGGGACGTTAGCGTGCTCACAATAGTTGCATCAGGGCCCTGACATTGCCGTTGCATTGTTGAAGCTGAGCCCTCAGGCTACTGTCCTGGTGCAAAGTCATCGTGCAGTGCAAACAAGTGACGCAAGGCGAGAAATCTAACGCAATGTGTTACAAAGACGTGTAAAAAAAAAAAAAAAGAGAGAGACTCCTAGGAATAAAAGAAAATCTTGCAAAGTCACAAAATACAGTAAACATACAATTGCACATGTCCTGGTAAAGTATACTGTTTGGCTCTTATTAGCGCTTAAAACAGGTGTCAAATGTACGGCCCACGGGCCGGATTAGGCCCGCGAAAAGATTATATCCGGCCCACCGGATGAGTTTGCTAAGTATAAAAATGAACCTGACATTTTTGAATGAAAGAAACAGCTGTTCTAAATGTGTCCACTGGTGTCACAATAGCAATTCTTTGTATCTTTGTAGCTGATGCTACATATGTACATAATAAACCACATGATGTTAGTACATCAGCTGAGGAAAATGATCAAACTACATAAATAACGTACTGTAATTTGATTTTGATAGATTTGTTTTTATCTTGATAGATTGTAAATCAACACCATTTAGTTGACTGATAAACATTATCACATAATTTATTCAGAAAGTATAAATAACGACAAATAAAGATAGCATATTATTAACTAGAGCTGTCCGATAATATCGGGCTGCCGATATTATCGGCCGATAAATGCTTTAAAATGTAATAGCGGAAATGATCAGTATCGGTTTCAAAAAGTAAAATGTATGACTTTTTAAAACGCCGCTGTGTACACGGACGTAGGTTGAAGTACAGAGTGCCAATAAACCTTAAAGGCACTGCCTTTGCGTGCCGCACCAAATCACATGATACCTACGGCTTTTCACACACACACACACACACAAGTGAATGCAATGCATAGTTGGTCAACAGCCATACAGGTCATACTGAGGGTGGCCGTATAAACAACTTTAACACTGTTACAAATATGCGCCACACTGTGAACCTAACATAAACAATACCCAGAACCCCTTGCAGCACTAACTCTTCCGGGACGCTACAATATACACCCCAGCTACCCCCTACTATTTTTAAGTTATCATGCCGTGATTTTACCAGTCCGGCTCACCTGGGAGTAGATTTTACTCCAAGTGGCCCCAGATCTAAAATGAGTTTGACACTCCTGGCTTACAAGGAACAGCTGAAGGCCATCCAGACTAGCAGTGTGCCACCACATTCAGCAGGTGGCACTGCCGTGAAAAAAATCTCATGTTTTCATTAAATCCAGTAAATTTGGATGTGATGTTTTGAAGCTCAGTTTGAATCTAAAATAATTGAGGATCGAGAGGAATCACTGCAAATCACGCGAAATACTTAAAATATTTTATTCAGCTCATACACTCAAAAAGTAAAATTTGTGTAACAGCAATGATTAAATATGATGGTCAAAGCCTTATAAATAACATGAACCTGCCAAATATTATACACACATTACACACTTATGAACTCTTCTAAAAACAATAACATATAGGCCCTTTTCCACCAAAGGAATTGTTTTTGTTTACCTGGGAAATTGCAAAAAAACAACACAGGTGACATTTTTCCCTGAAAAGGTGCGTCGTAGCAAGGTGGGTATTTTGAGAAACCCTGATTGTGTTCACCCACCATGTTTAAGTTAGCAAAGAGAAAAGTGAACAGGCATACTTTATAAGCCTGACGTATGGTGGAAATGCCTTACTATTATTATTTTTGTGTAAAAAAAAAAAAAAACTTCCCAAAAATTGGTGAAAAAGGGAGTTATGTAAATGATGCTGTACATTTTCCACAATCCAAAGTAGGACTGCCCTCTTTTTTCTCATCTTACATGTTTTAAAAAAAAAAAAACAGTAGATTTGTGCTTTATTTAGCTGCAATACACACTTAGTACCCATTTACATTCCATCATAAAAACAATATTGAACACTGCAAAGTGTCATGCAACAGGAAAACTGAGAAGCTGAGTACTACAACCTTGCAGGTCATTTACATTTGAAATACATGGAAGCATTTTTCTACAAATAAATATTAAGGCCACACCAAAAAGAAAAAAAAGAGAATAATGTCAGATTTCAGTTACACAATAATATTATTTAGAGGAAAAAACTACAATATAGTACATTAAAACCTTTAAAGGCTTAGTGGCTACATGCGTGGAAAGCACTATTTAGTTCTTATTTCCAAAATTGTGTACACTACTGAATTGGGGTCTTATGGCTGCTTATATGGACTTATACTGCCATCTAGTGGTGTCAGAAGAGTATAACATACAATGGAATTTGGAAAAAAAGGGTAAAAATAAGAATTAGTATGTCACTAAACATGAAGTACACGTTTGTGTACTTATGGACTATAAGTACATCATATCAAAAGATGATTCTTAGTTTTTATTCTAATTAGGGTCCAATAAGCCCAAATAGCAAAGAGAAATAAAAAAAGCATGTAAACAAACAGCTTGGGCCTTAAGAGGTTAAGTCGCATATTCTTGTAAAATGTATTCTATTCCTGCAAAGTACATTTGCTTTGACCTATGATGATTTTAATCTACATTTAAAACACTTCCTTGTGTATGTATTATATATAAATTGTGAATACACTTTGCTCAGGATGCTTGATTGTGCAGGCGTTCCCAGATAGCAAATTAAACCCCACCCCACCCCACCCTCTCCAAAAGTATCATTTATCTTTTAAAATGCACATAATTTAAATATATACCTTGAAATCATCGCTGATATTTTTTTTTTATCCGGACAGTCGAAAATAAACTTCCTTAAATTAAAGATTCACCAGGTCACACCATTAGGTACACCTGCACACTCGATCGATTCACAGCTCCATAAAAATGTCTCCGCATGTTGCACGTCTGGTATCATGTGCATGATTAGATGTCAATAATATTTCATCCTACCATTTTTTTGTGACATTTACTTACTAAAGTAGTACATCCACCTCGCTGTGATGTCACCACGTAGCCAGATTACAAAACACAGCGAACAGAGGCATCCAAAACTGCGTGCAAGTTTTACACAGACCTGCCAGTTTGACCGGGTCATGAATATGTTGCTGCTATCTGAGCAGATAGCCGCGGCTTTTAGCTTGGTGGTTAGCATGCTCGCCTTTCATGCTGGCGTCTAGGTTTCACGCAAGGTATGAGGAAACAACGCTGACTGCTACACAAATGTATCCACATTTCCTCATAGGTCCCCTTTAAGATTTGACTTACGTAAAGTCATGATGTTACGATTAACTCGTATTTATATAACAAAAAAAGTAATATCTTATAGAAATAATTTTAAGGCATGGCTAGTTCTGGTTGGGGTGCTTATAACAAGCTGCTGGGTGGGCTGCGGTTATCTGCCAGTGACTCGAAGGTTCAAAAACACAAGTTACCCAAGGGCTCGCTCGGTTTTGTGGCGCCCATCGCACTCGCCATTCAGACTTGAGTGGTAAGGTTGACGGCCAGCTGTGCGCTTTTTAACGGGATCACAGGTTGATCACACGCAAGACCCGCATGGATGCGGAGTGGGGACTGAAGTCCTAACAATACTAAAGTCCTAACAATATAAGAATAAAGTATTTGCAGAAACAGTGGTCATTTAAGAACTCACACATTTATGAATCAAGTATTGATATTATCAGGAGACAAGTTGTAATTTTTTCAAAACAGCCGATATTTATGCAATTAATGATAACATTTCAGTATTACCAGAAGTCGTTACACTGTTAATATCTGCTTACTTTCTCTTTTAACATGTTTTATCTACACTTCTGTTAAAATATAATAATCACTTATTCTTTTGTTGTTTGGATGCTTTGCATTAGTTGTGGATGATACCACAAATTTGGGTAACAATCCGATACCAAGTAGTTACAGGATCACCCTGGACACAAACTATTCTCCCCTGTCCCCTCAGGCAGGAGACTACGGTCCATCCAGACCCACACCTCCCTCCACCTGAACAGTTTTTTCTCCTCGGCCATCAGGCACATGAACAATAACAAGATCTGATAGCTCAGTTACAGCTCTTTTTATTACCTATTCTGTGTTATATGTGTTTTATGTTGCACGATCGCACCAAGAAAAATTCCTAGTTTGTGAACCCGTTCTCAAACAATGGCAATAAAAACTATTCTGATTCTGATTCTGATACATTGGTCATATTCAAAGTCCTCATGTGTCCAGGGACATATTTCCTGAGTTTATAAACATAATATAAATAAAAAAAAAACCCGAAAGATGATGTTGTGATGCCAAAAAATATCGACGTAATCATTGTAGTATCGACTAGATACGTTCCTGTACTTGGTATCATTACAGTGGATGTTAGGTGTAGATCCACAAACGGCATTTGATTACATAGTGATGCCGGTGAGCTACGGTGTGTAGTGAAACATGTTTAGCTATTCCTCGTCCTGCAGGGATGATACTTGTAAGAAACTTACTTTATTTGTCGCCATGGAGGCGAGGATTAGTGATTTAGAAGTAGCTAAAACACTGCAGACTGCGGCTGGACTTTAGCCGCTAGCTAGCTAGCCATGTCTTAGAGCACCTCTTCCTGAGGGCGTTTCAGTGTTATAACTTCACCTTTATCCTTAGTTTTAAGCCAAAATGCGTCCGTTCTCCTTTTTCTGTCTACACACTGTGTCTGCTTGTAAGTACTCAGTGATTGTGCGCTGCCGAACATGCTCGTCTGCTCGTAAACCAGCAATGACACAATGTGACAACGACAAGGACACGGGGGGACTGGCGGACCGGTACTTTTCAGAGGCGGTATATTACCGAATATGATTCATTAGTATCGCGGTACTATACTAATACCGGTATACCATACAACCCTAGTACAATTTATAATAAATTAATTATATTACAATAAAGTTAAGATATTTTACAAAAATACATTTGTAATTTTGGGAAAATAAAGTCGTGTTTTACATTTGGAAAAGTCCCATCGTTCTTGACGGCATTGAAAATAAAATTGTGACATTCAAAATGTAACGTCTTAATTAGTGACGGGTCAAACGATACAGAATTATTGATGCCTGTTTAAAGTGATACACCTTGATGTGTGAATCTAATAGAAAATAGGACCGCTGTGTCGTTTGTGAGGCGCCAAACAGAGGAAATGCTTCTTTTCGGCTCACGCACGAATAACAGCTCATCCTGAAAGAAGACATCAACGATCTAAATGGAACTAAGAAAACTTAAAAGTTCCAGAGTCAGATCATTTTGATCCTTAATATTCTTATAAAAAAACAAACAAAAAAATGACACCAACACGGTATCAGTGGTGTCAACGCTGCTAGTGAGTGTGACACACACTCACAAAGGTCTTGTTTACCCATCTCTAGCTAGATAGCTACAAAAATAAAGTTTTAATCATCTAACAATAAAGTTGTGATTTTACGAGAAGAGAAGATTTCAATTTTGCCTAATGACATATTCGGGAATAGAGTAGGAAGACTGAATTTAATGCAAATAAGTAAAATGTTTAAATATTACAATAATTAAGTTATGACATGGTGAAAATTAAGTCAGATTAAAGTTGGACTTTATTATACTTTGTATAGTACAAAGGTAATATAAAAAGTATATATTTAAAATACAACTTTAGTGTCCTATTATTACTATTTTTAAATATATATATATAAACTTAATTACGATGAAAACAGAGATTTTACTCTCTTAATTTAGCCATGTAGCAAAACCACTTTATCATCTACAAGTTTTATTTCTGACATTTTCCAAGTTTTTCTTTTCGGTGCGGCAGTCCTAGACATTTGTATCGTTCACCACACATTTTAATTTCTGCATTAAAGTCCTGTAACACAGACACAAGTATATTCTTTGTCAAACAAATACATTTTCTTTCCTGGCTTCTGATTTATATACAATTCAAGTTTTTTTTCTTTTCTTTTTTTTTTTTTAAAGACGAGCATCATGGATCAACACGTTGCTAGAAAAGGTGTTCAAGTATTTTAAGTAACAAGAAGAAAAGGAATAGTTAAGGTGAATATGTCTCATTTTAGCCTGATTTTAATTGGGTACATTCTTTCAGCAGGCAAAGTAAAACTATAGTAAATATATTAAATGATGAGATATGTATTGCGCCTGTCCAATAAAAAGTATGTACCTCCACACTGTGTTTTTTTTATTTTATCAACCAAGCATTTTGCTGTATAGTGACGACTCTTGAAAGAATTGTCTTTCAAGAACCAGTGCAAAAAATTTAGCGGCCCCTAGTGGTGGAACTCACCACCTGCAATCATGTGGCGGCTGCCATGATGCCGTGCACGCGGAAGCGGTAGAGGCACGTATACTCTACATGACCCCAGTTGCTGAGGACGCGCAGCTCCACAACTTGATAGACTACATCCCTGGGGTTCTGCAGAAGTAGAGATGACAACGTAAGAAACCGGGTGTGGGAATTATTACATTTATTTGTGTCACTTTAAACTCACGGGAATCTCAAAAGTCTGCGTGGGCTCGCCATCCTTGTTGTACGTGAACGCTCCCAGCAGCGTTCCTTCTTCCACTTCGTTCTTCATCCCCTGGGTCACAAATGTACATCAAGTTTTCGTCAACCCCATACAGACATTCGAAACAGTAAGACATTTGAGGCAATATTCAAGTGCACTAGTCTAAAGAAAAAGGTAAATGAAATGTTGTACAAATACAAAAAAAGTAATTAAAAACATCATTAAACATTTTAATCAGAAATAAATGTATTGGTTATAAAATCATAGTCAATAGTGTTACATAATTGAATGAACAATTTAATTTATTTCAGATTTCATTTATTGCCATTTGACTTTATACATTTCTTTACTTTGTAGCGCAAAACTCTACACAAAGGCCTTAAAAAAAAAAGTTTTCGCCTACTTGTGTGTGAGTAAGATTGATGTAAAAACAATTCAGTGTTTTTGCAGCTCTCCAAAAACGTATCACAATTTAATAATGGCAGTTTAGAAAAATTGTTTGCCGCTTTTTTGCTAAAGGGGCAGTGCACATTTTTGGAATTTTGCCTCATTCACAATCCTTGTGTAAGACAAGCACACATACGTTTTTCTTTTCTTTAATATCTTCAACTAGTAAATAAATGCGAGCAAAAATCTGCTTACAATGAATGGACCCTTTGTGAGTTGCTCTATTCTACCTATAAAGTGCTTAAAAAACATCCAAACACTTCCATCAATGTTTTATATACAGGCTGTAAGTATATAAGTAATGTAACAAAAGGCACATTCATATTAACATGTAATATTTAAAATTTTTTTTCATTTTAAGCATACGGTGGCGCATTAATTTCATATACGCGTCACAGCGTTCACTTACAACACTGTTTACAACTCACGAGAGCCAACAAACATAATAAAACATAACTTACTGTATAATGTCTGCTTTCACTTGGATGCCGACTGTTAGGATGTTGATACATTCCCGTATTCATAATCCTCGCAAAAGGTTAAGGTTAGGGTGGGTGCAAACCAACGTCATTCGCATGTCTTTCTCGCCATCTCCGGGTATAAGTTGGCTGTCAAAGTTGACCATCTTCTCAATTTCCATCCATCCATCCATTTTCTACCGCTTATTCCCTTTTGGGGTGGCGGGGGGCGCTGGAGCCTATCTCAGCTACAATCGGGCGGAAGGCGGGGTACACCCTGGACAGGTCGCCACCTCATCGCAGGGCCAACACAGATAAACAGACAACATTCACACTCACATTCACACACTAGGGCCAATTTAGTGTTGCCAATCAACCTATCCCCAGGTGCATGTTTTTTTGGAAGTGGGAGGAAGCCGGAGTACCCGGAGGGAACCCACGCAGTCACGGGGAGAACATACAAACTCCACACAGAAAGATCCCGAACCCAAGACTACTCAGGACCTTCGTATTGTGAGGCAGATGCACTAACCCCTCTGCCACCGTGCTGTCCACATAATTTTACGATCAATGTGAGAGGCATGATTTATAATCTAGAATAAACTTCCACCAACTCAGAGCCGAGAAAGCAGCTCACCAGCTGATGATGTCAGGACTCTGATCAATGTGTGGCCAAATGTAGGACATTAATCTTAGGATTTATAGTGATAATATTGCTAATATTGTTAATTAGTAAATATTTAGGTCACAAAATATAAATAGAGTATTGTTGGTGGTTTTTGGATGTTTAGTTATTGGGTTTTATCGGTGCCGGGCCGTGCGTTTCCAACCTAGGCCTTTAGTGATGTCCTACTTAGTCCAACATAAATAAATACCTCTCAAAATACCATCATTTATATCACCACATGGCCACGGCTGGAGAAATACTATACAGAAACACACTTACGCACTACTGTGCATTGAATAACCTTGAAAGTGTACAAAAGGGGATATTTTTCGGCACATTTAAAAACCAATGAAGCTGCATCAGCAATTAAAACATATCTTACGTGGTACTGTCAACATTTTAATAATTGCAAAAAACATTAAATATGAAAAAATAAAGAAAGTAAATATTTAAACTCACAATTAGTAACACCCATCCGACGCTGTATAAGTCAGTGGCACCGCTCATAGTTGGTTGATTGGAGTGGAGGTGGCGGGCAAACCATTTCACTGCCGGGACAGCTTAGCACGCTTCCGGGGGTCGGCCAGCCGACCTAGTCTCACAAAATCTAGTTTTTCTTTAAATATCCTCCTTGAAAACGGCCTTGCAAATATATATATGCCACCTAATCAACGTTTTGCACTCCTTCTTTGAGGGTTAAAAAGGTGAGTACCAGCGATTTCTCTGCCTGCCGGGTATGCTTCCAGTGCCACTTCCTGCATTCGCAAATCACAACTTGTGATTGGACACTCACTTGGGAGTGACAAGTGAGAATCCAATCAGAGTCGGATTTAACGTAAGGCTACCTCGATGAACTACTGTCAATAACCCGTGACCTGATTGGCTATCGCACCTATCAACCGAATGTACTCCGTTCGTTTACACTGCGCAGTCGCCGCTATGTTGATTCAGAAGGCCTCCGGCAGAATTCATACAGTGCTGGCAACAAGCTAGCTTAATTCTGATTGGATAAAAGCTGTAACTTAAAAACAAGCAACATTGGAGCCTAATATGACACTTAGACTTAGACTTCCTTTTTATTGTCATTCAAATTTGAACTTTACAGCACAGATAAGAACGAAATTTCGTTACATAAGCTCATGGTAGTGCAGGATAAAAAAGCAATAAGGTGCATATATAAATAAATAAATATATATAATATATATATATAAAATAAATAAATATATTTAAATATATAAAAATAAATAAATAGATTACTGTACAGATAAATATATTGCACTTTTTCACATGCGTCCACGTTTATGGATGTATGTTATATTGTCTTTTTTATTCCAGCGAGTTAATCCATTTTGGGGGGAGTTGAGGGGATAATTTAATTATGATGCGTTCAAGAGTCTAACGGCCTGAGGGAAGAAGCTGCTACAGAACCTGGAGGTTCTGCTTCGGAGGCTGCGGAACCTCTTTCTAGAGTCCAAACACACACTAAGAGAATATGATGAGTACTTTTATATATTTATGGAAAGTAAACTACAAATACATTTTTTTATACATTTATGATAATGATTTATGTTAGGCCAGCAGAGAAGGCCTCGCTGGCCCTGACGGCACAACACTGGTCGAAATAAACGCAACAGACGAATTAATGTCATGGCTCCCATTGGCTTCATTGTAAGCTGACTTTTTTTTAACGTTTAATTACGAGTTAGAATGCATTAAAAAAAACATGTGTTCTTGTCTTTTATAAAGATTGTGAATTATAGAAATTCCAAAACAATTGCAGTTCCCCTTTAATGCAACAGAAAATACTTGATTAGAAGCGATTAGAAAGCACACTGCCATCTGGTGGTGACTTGTGGTAGTGAGCGAAGCTATTTTATGTTATCGGCTTTCAGCAACATTTGCCATAGGAATTAATATATTTCTGATATTAAATACAAAAAGCAGTTTGTTTTATTTTACAGTATTCAGTAGATTTTGGGCACAGTAAAAAGCAGCATATTTTGTGCAGGTACAGGTTTGAAAGTAAGTTATTCCCCCCTCCCCAAGTTGAGCCTCCCAAAAACAGGAATCACTTACATAGACAGCGAAGTCCTTGGGGGCAGAGTCAATGCGACCATTGGGGGTGTTATAGCGTGGCACGTGGTCCAGCGTCACGTGCGTTATCTTTATGGGGTGAGACAGGGCGATGACGAGCGTCCCCTGGACGCCATGGAAAGCCCAACATTTGCCTGGAAGCATCACCGGGTGGCCCTGAGAGGGAGATGAGAAGGTTTTATCGGAGTAGGAGAGAAAACACAGGAAGACATAAGAGAAAGCAGGTCACCTGAATGACAGTGCGGGGGCTTTCGGTGGGGTACAACAATGGGATTCCAAAAAAGGTGACACATGCAGTGCGGGTCTGATATGTGTTAGAACAGCGGGTGCTGACCACGCTGGCCCCTGCAAATTGAACACAAATCACAAATTAGGTAAGGTCCATAAAAGGAAACATGGATGTTTATTACCTTGAGTTTCCAAGGCGAAGTCAGCCATCTTGTTAGCAACAGGCTGCAGGTCTGAGTGGGTTCTCTTGTCCTGTAGTCTCATTGCATCCTGAGCCTGTGTGACAATCACACGTCACCCTTGGAATTTGAGCCAAACAACCTTTCCAAATTGTAGTGGAACCTCAAAAACCAAATGCCTTTGCTTTATCTTGGGATTTTTGTGAAAAATACACAAAAAAAACACCCACCGCTATTTTGGGTGACACTGTGTGAGACGTCAATGTATAACGGGATATATGTTTGTTACGATCATTATGCAAACTTAGATTTTTTTGTAACACTTATTTTAAAATTAAGTTCTGAGCATCAACAAGGGGTGTTGGGAAAAGCACATGTGTGTGTACTGTACAAAGACTACATATTTGTTAATACAGTCTGACCTAGATTTTCTCTCCAAAAGGCCAGACAAAAACCGAACAATTTCTTTTTCTCATTAAAAATAATGCAAATTTAATTAATCAGTTCCAGACACCCAAAAATATGAATCGAAAACCCATTCTCTAAAGAACTGTTTGCACTTTGCTCCGAGTTCCTGAATTTAATAGTGATTCTCACCTTTGTCAAAATGCTGAAACTCGCTAACTGACTTATTTCACAGCCATACTTAAAACAAAAAAAAGTAGAGACTGAGATAGCAATGTGTGTGATTCTTTAGGCACTCAAATCTGCAGAATGATAGCCAGGCAAATTAGTTTGGCCGTACGATAACTAAGATACTAAAAAACGGAGGCAACAACTTTGCCAAAAATCATGGGAAGTGGGCCTTGCAAAAACCAGGTACCACTGTACTTAAAATCAAAGTTATGGCACACCCGTTCATCCATTTTCTACCGCTTGTCCCTTATGGGGTTGCAGGGGGTTGCTGGGGCCTCTCAGCTGCATTCGGGCGGAAGGCGGTGTACACCCTGGACAAGTCACCACCTCATCGCAGGGCCAACACAGATAGACAGACAACATTCACTCTCACATTCACACACTAGGGCCAATTTAGTGTTGCCAATCAACCTATCCCCAGGTGCATGTCTTTGGAGGTGGGAGGAAGCCGGAGTACCCGGAGGGAACCCACGCAGTCACGGGGAGAACATGCAAACTCCACACAGAAAGATCCCGAGCCCGGGATTGAATTCAGGACTACTCAGGACCTTTGTATTGTGAGGCACATGCACTAACCCCTGTCCCACCATGTACCGGTACACATTTTTCAAAAATTTAAAAGATTAAACAGTGACTTGCTTATTTTATATAAAAACAGTTCACATTATTACTTCGTTCAAAACTCAGGGCCTGATCTAAGACGATCCCAAATAACATGTGCTAAATAGCAAGTGCAAAAAAAAAAAAGTGCTAAATGGTGCAGACCGCACTATTTAAATTATGGCGACAGATTGACCTTGGAACAGAGTATTTCTATCTCCACTATTCATTGTAATGCTCTCAACTTACCTGGATGCGGTCAGTGAGCCACTTCTCCATGGCCTGCTGGAGCTCTGATGTGAGATGTTTTTGGCTGGAGGTGGCACTGATGTCAGGGCAAGGCACCGGAGGAGGCAGCAACTGGATGGACGACACCTCCTTAGACAACTGCAAGCACCGAGGACGTTGTGTTAATCCACAAAGTAGTTAAAGAAGCAGCTATCACGTGTTTAACTGGTAACAGCATCATCACCTCAGCATTGTGGGCTTCCACAGCTTGGATTCTGGCGCTGAGAGTGGAGAAGACCCCGTGGAAATCCTGCTTCTGGTCATGTATCCGCTTTCCCAGTATAGTGACCTCTTGGTCAAGGTGCAACCCACTACTCGCCTCCACTGCCTTAAGATCATCCCTCATACTCTGTAAGTCCATCTCAAATTGCTCCTTGATCTGAAACCCCCCCATAAAGGTTGGTTTTTGAAGATGTACAATGTGCCCTATAATTAATTAATCTCTTATTTTACCTTGTAGAGGAGCTCCTGTTTCAGCTGCAGATCCTCCTGCAAGGACATACATGCTCAGTCATATTCATCAATGCTAAAAGGTAGTAGTGTCCTAGAATAGTCAGACTTCGACCATTCAACTCGTAGTCGAATTGTCAGAAATTCTCTATACAAAGGTTTTGGAAAAAAATAATCTTGATTTGATGATAACCATCTTTGAAACGCAAGCCTTATTAGTAGTAATTTGCTTACCAAAAGATGCTGCATCTTTGCTTCCACATCAAAAGGCACAGAGGGAAAGGCAGAATCCTAAAGGGAGCAATGAAGACAAAATGGCGCTTTATATTGGTTTGAATGGAATAGACAATAAGCGGTCACTTCATTAGCTACACATGCTTGGTAAATTAGATCCAACACAAGTGCTATTTCAGATATTCTGCTTTGAATCATTCAATCAGTTTTATTTATTTACTGTATGTAATCATTATGATACATTTATCATTGTAAATGTTATATATCAATTTATATGGCATGTATTTATTTGGAATATTTTGACTACATTACTGATACTGTAAATAAATCCCATTTTTGTAATAAGGCTGTTTCAATCCCCAACTGTTTTACAAGGTAATTATGTAACCATATTAAAATGTAATAAAAAATAAACATTGAAGTTGATATTTATTTTATTCCAACAAAAAAGTTTAGTCAAATATTTTTAGTATATTTTCTGAATAAAGGCAGATCAGATGCTAGATTTAAGCAAATACAAATACATTTAATCAATTAAGACCAATTCACTTTCAAAATGGGACTAGACCAAGGGTGCTCACACTTTTTCTGCAGGCGAGCTACTTTTCAATTGATCAAGTCGTGGGGATCTACCTCATTTATATAAATAATTTATATTTACTTATTTATGAAATATATTTTTTTGTTAACAAGTTAAAGGTGTTTAATGATAATGCAGGCATGTTTAACACATATAGTTAATATTGTTAAAAAATTAAAGGTGTTTAATGATAATACAAGTATGTTTAATACATATAGTTAATATTGTTAACAAGTTAAAGGTGTTTAAAGATAATGCAAGCATGTTTAACACATGTAGTTAATATTGTTAACAAGTTAAAGGTGTTTAATGATAATACAAGCATGTTTAACACATGTAGTTAATATTGTTAACAAGTTAAAGGTGTTTAATGATAATACAAGCATGTTTAACACATAGTTAATATTGTTAATAAATTAAAGGTGTTTAATGATAATACAAGAATGTTTAATACTTATAGTTAATATTGTTAACAACTTAAAGGTGTTTAAAGATAATACAAGCATGTTTAACACATATAGTTAATATTGTTAACAAGTTAAAGGTGTTTAATGATATACAAGCATGTTTAACACATATAGTTAATATTGTTAACAAGTTAAAGGTGTTTTAAGATAATACAAGCATGTTTAACACATATAGTTAATATTGTTAATAAGTTAAAGGTGTTTAAAGATAATACAGGCATGTTTAACACATATAGATTCCTTTCTTTCATGAAGACAAGAATATAAGTTGGTGTATTACCTGATTCTGATGACTTGCATTGATTGGAATCAGACAGTGGTGCTGATAACGTCCGCATTTTCGAATGGAGGAGAAAAAAAAGTCCTCCTTACCACATGAAAGTGGTTGGTTTTTGGCATCTTATTTGTCCAGCTTCCGTACTCCTTTGTAAAAACTTTACAAGAAATACATTTACGGCAAACTCCGTAGCTTGCTAGCTTGTGCACGCCAGCTTTCTGAGACTCTTATTTTGTTTGCGCAACTGTGCAACTGTGCAACTGTGCAGTTGGTCTTTGGAGTTTTGACAGGTACGGCGCCAGAGTCTGTTGAAATAAAGTGTTTCTCGCCTTCCAGTCGGTAATTTTAATGAGCTGGCAGCAGCCAGCGTCATCTCAGAAGACCCTCGGGTGCCGTGAATGTCAATCAAGTGACGAAAGTGACGTCATAATGAAGATTTATGATCGCTCATTTTTAGGACTATTTTTTTAATGCCTGGCTGGTGATCAACTGACACACCCTCCGAGATCGACCGGTAGCTCACGATCGACGTAATGAGCACCCCTGGACTAGACTGTAATTAATAGGGTTGGGTTTAAAAAAAAAATAGTACGATTATCAAAAACAACATTATTATTTGTGTTCTTGTGTTGGATCCAAATAAACTGCAGGTGTAACTAATGTGTTCAGAGAGCGTAAAAGCACTTGCAAAGCATTGTTTTATATAGGTCATGCAGCTAGTTAGCGATACCGTTGCAGATGTGGGCTGTATGGTGTTTGGCTGAGAAGACAGAATGGGGGGTTGAACATTTTGATGCATGAGCTTGGTGGCCTCTGACGGGTTCTTTATGAGGAGCATGATGGAGGTGAGAGAGGGCAACAATGGAGGAAGGAACCAAACACCTGGAGGAGAGCATGAGGAAAACACTCTTGTGTGAATCCAAGGTGATTTTTATTATTTGTTGTTTTGACTCAAAGTGAAAACGAGATGATTTCATACTAATAATGTGTATTTAAAAGAGTGATACTTACAGGCAAGAACGGCAACAAGAAGGAAGACAGAAATGCAAATCTTCTTTGATTGGTTGCTGAGTAAGCATTTAGTGGCTGCAGGACAAAGACAAGTTGAATAAGTATTGTTTCATAGTATGCAAAAAAAAGCATGTACCGACTCAAGACACTCTGGATATATATTTTTTTCTATTTTTTGTTTTGTTTTATTCAAATTCTAGGATTAAAATCTGCTAAAATGTGTAGATTGCCTTCCAAGTTTGGAGTTTGGGTGCAGCAAGCTTTAAATGTGGGCTTTCCCTATCAAATCTGGCCTTCCGCCTATTAAGTATTTTTATTCTTACGCACTTCTGAGGCTAGGATAACATGGAAGGTGAAACATTATATTGCACTTGAAGTTTGGATGCAGTGTACACCACACACGTAATAAAACGATATTTCACAATCTATTCTGATCGTTTCCAGTGAGACATCTGCTAACTTGAAATGAGGATAACAGGAACAATAATGGCACTCTGAATTCCATCCATCCATCCATTTTCTACCGATAACTTCTGTTTTGTTTGATCATCCATTTTACTGCCGTGCTACAGGCAACGTTTGGAAACAATTAAGGTATGTAAATAAACATTTACAAAATATTTTTGTGTAAAATAACTAATTTCACAACGTATATATCCGCGGCTTATAGTACGTTGCGACTAATATATGTAAACATATTTTTTTCTTCTAAAATTTGTTGGGGTGCAACTTTTATACCGGTTCGCTCCATAGTCCGGAAAATATAGTAAATAATGTAGCATTTATCAATTAATACAACTAGATTTTTTGACAGTTAATATCTAATGATCACGCTCCTACGCTCAAGCACACACACACAAACAGCCGTCAAGCCCCTCTGATGTAATGGCTTCACAAGTATGTACTAAACAGAACTCTTGATATCACAAATACTGTCAGAGTGATACTGTCAGAGTGGTTATAATAAGTGAAACAAAGTTTCATCTATGAATTATTATTCACATCAAGTCAGGAGGAAGAGGCTGTTGTAGTGTGCATACTACATCGCCGTGACAAGCACAGCCTGGATTACCGTATTTTTCGGACTATAAGTCGCAGTTTTTTTCATAGTTTGGCCGGGATGCAGTGCGACTTATGTTTTTTTCCTTCTTTATTATGCATTTTCGACAGGTGCGACTTATACTCCGGTGCGACTTATACTCCGAAAAATACGGTAATTCAGCTTTTTCACATTTAAAGTGATAACATTGTTCATGCATTTCAATGACATTCACAATTGTCAGTAAAATCCATGCTACACAATTTTCACATAACCAAGGAAAAAAAGGAAGTACGCCTTATTAGTAATCGACTTAAGCACTTTTGCCTAGCTTACATGGAGTGGGCGTGTGCGCAGGCTGAGAAAATATGAATAAGAGGAATGTGCGTTCAAAAGGGCGTAAAAAACACTTAAGTGCAAATGGGAAAATATGGCCCTGAACGAGCTAAAGTAATACCGAGGACATTGTGGGGAAGGCTTGGGATTTGGGAAGGACCTTTTTTTTTTTTTTTAATATTGGCACGGTGGATACGGAAAAACGTGACCGAAATGCTGAATTGTTTGTTCCATTAGGTTTGTAGTTCATGTTAAAAGCATAGTCACGGACACAAAAACACACAAAACGTTACATACCTAAAGATGTCAGATGTATTATTTTTGTGGTCATTGCTGATAGGGACTCTGCAAGAAAAACAAAGAATGTGGGTATTGTAAAGTTTATGACAAACATATGCACAAGGACATGCACACACCCTTAAAACTATAGGCGGCGTTGTTGAGTCGAACTCTGTATCCAATGCCGGCAGACCCAATGTTACTTCTGACTTTGTTGCTGCTGGTAGTGGTGGAGCTGGTGGTGCAGGTCCTAGCAGTGTTAGCCGGCGGTCTAAGATTGGCGCCCTCAGAGGAGGAGTAGCCCGAGCTGTCTATGCAACTCTTATTCTGGTCGGGTCGCAGGTACAGTACTGCTTGGCTGGAGCTGCGAAACCTATCTGGGGGCGGCGTCGGGGAGTGGGTGGGGGTCTGATGTGTTGGCGATGCTGCTGGGGTTAGGGAGGGCCGAGGGGTGGCCCTGGGGGTGGTGTAGGACACAGTCCTCATTGACAGGTCTGTCTGGGTGCTCAAAGAAGGTCTCCTGGCTTTGGGGAAAACATTGTATTAGAAAGTATTTTGCAAAAAAGATAAATTTTGCAGATGGCATAACCTTATTTTATTCAGGACAAAATATAAACAATTTTTTAAGAAGTGTTTGAAAACAAATATATTAAAATTAAAATTAAAGATACTCTGACATAGGGTTATGGTCATCCTTAAAAAACTTGTAAAACAAAATTTATTTTGTCATGGAAATCACATAAAAATGATATAAAGGTTAAAATATGTAAAATGATTGCTATTTTACATAAGATGAAGGAATTGCTGAATGAAAAAGCATTGCTTATCTTTTATAATATCTAACACATTGTTTTGAAGTGTTGGGTCGTGCCTGTAAAACCTGGAAAACCCAACACACAAAAACAATATATAAACAGTTCAGATTCTTGAAAAAATATTGAACTGGTAGCGTATACAATATTTAAAAAATTATATACGGGATGTATATCGTTTTTTTAATACCAAAACCAATATCGATATTCCTTAGTGATCTCGGTATTCATCGGTACTTTTATAGATACTATATGTAATTGGTGTAAAGATGTGAAAAAAATGCCATTTTTATTAGCTTTATTATTTTTGCTATTATTGCTTCCTTTTTTGTGATTATTCTAAGCTGATTACCAGATCCTTGGGGTGGGTGATCATATGGTAACAACAACAAAAAATCATCCAATCTCCAATAATATCAACATTTTTTTTACATTGTTTTTAACCTGCCAGTTTTAGCGCATATGTAGTAAAAAACAAATAAACAAGGGATTACTTCTAAGTAAAAAAATGTAAGATAAGAAAAGCGCAATAACATAATGTACCAACACATTTGAGTTTACATGCTTTTAAGTAAAAGAAAGCACACACGAAGATGCAACAGTAATTATTTCAACACTGGTGGTCCAATTACTGTATAGTATTAGTTCGGCTCTGTATTATGGAGTTTCATAGTTTGAGGTGGCCGCATGTCAAGGCGGCATGCAGAGAGATGGCCCGAGAAGGGTGCAGGGCTGCCAGCTAGAGCGCTGGCCCCTGGCCAGCAAGGCTCCATGGAAACAGTAAACGTGATTTCCTCTTTTAAAGTTAAAGTACCCATGATTGTCCAACACACACACTAGGTGTGGCAAAATTATTATCTGCATTTGACCCATCACCCTTGATCACCCCCCTGGGAGGTGAGGGGAGCAGTGAGCAGCAGCAGTGGCCACGCCCAGGCATCATTTTTGGTGATTTAACCCCCAATTCCAACCCTTGATGCGGAATGTCAAGCAGGGAGGTAATGGGTCCCATCCAGTCTTTGTTTTCCTCACAATGACAGCATATCAGCCACATTACGCCAATTTCTGCCAATTTTAGCAGTTAGATTCTGCTTTTAGCACGCATTGATCCCATCCGGGATACCAATGACACGTAAATCTTTTTCTGTTCACGTCCGCCTCCCTTTAAACCGGAAATGTGGCAGTAAAAGGTCGACTGATTGGCTGTTCCGTCGTGTCTGTTTTATGCTTTGCTGCGGCACCTGAACGGATGTAACAGCGTGTGAGTGTAATAACTACGACAGTCAGCTGGATTTTAAAAAGTACTGATAGCCGTATCATTAGTCCAAAATTTTCACGAGCCTGTTGGACCAACCCCAATAGAAAATTGCACCCAAAAAATAGCGGTACTCGGTAAAAATCCCTTTGTATAAAGCACATATAACAATTCTACCAAACATGCAGATTCGTATAAAAATTAAGTAATTAAAGAAAGTAAAAATCATTATGATGAGAAGATATGAGTGACTAAGCTGATGTTTATTTTTGCTGTATGTTAAATAGAAATATGGCCTTCATAGTCTTCTGAGTTGGATAGCTAATATTGTATTTGTGTTAATAATAGGCAGATATTATAACTTTATACATATTTTTGCACCTTTTTATTCATGATGTATTTGAATGTCGATCAAATATTTGTATTTAATGTTGGAAATCTAGGTCAAACATTATTCCCATTGAAAATAATGTAAATTGAATTGATTTGTTCCAAATTCAAGCTGTAGCCATCATAACCTATTATGACTGTCTTAAGTAATGTTCTAAACTGTCAGACGCAAAATTGGCCAAACACTGCACCGAACAAACTAATCAGTTTGCCTGCGTACTTTTGCGCGCCCAAACAAGGAATCCCATGTGTTGGTGACTCAGTCTTGTCATGTTATTAATAAACTGTGTAAGTCCAACTGTGTTCCTAAGGTTCCTAAGGCTGTAATTACAAACATACCTTTGTTAGCCTGTTATCAACTGGTTGTAGTTATTTGCTAACAGTTACACGACCCATTTCTGTGCTTTTTGATTGAGTACAAATGCAGAACGAGCCACCATTGGGCCAAACAAAGTTGCAAGTGCCGGCACTTTCATTAAGGTGGAAACAATATTGAGATAAAAACAAGAACTCGCATCAAGGTATAAAGAGTGGGTTCCCCTCTTCCCTCTCCTCTCATCACCGTCTTCGCCAACAAGTCCTCGTAAATGGAAAAAATAATTTGAAATATTGTCATTTCATAACATATATTTATTGTGTTAATATTTATTGGTGTACGAAATTGATTCATTAAATTTACATTATTTGTATTGGGAAAATTGCTTCAATAAACATAATTGATGAAAAAAAACATTTTCCAAAAGTGATTTGGTTAGGAAGACAGTATAACACAGATTTACACAGATTCACCTACTCAGTGGCCTAGTGGTTAGAGTGTCCGCCCTGAGATCGGTAGGTTGTGAGTTCAAACCCCGGCCGAGTCATACCAAAGACTATAAAAATGGGACCCATTACCTCCCTGCTTGGCACTCAGCATCAAGGGTTGGAATTGGGGGTTAAATCACCAAAATGATTCCCGGGCGCGGCCACCGCTGCTGCCCACTGCTCCCCTCACCTCCCAGGGGGTGATCAAGGGTGATGGGTCAAATGCAGAGAATAATCTCGCCACACCTAGTGTGTGTGACAATCATTGGTACTTTAACTTTTTAACTTTAACTTTATTTGCTGACAAGACATTACTTCCGTCACTATGCAGTTTTATGGTAATCACACCTGGTTCTGCCATCAGTGGTACTGCAGCACAAAATACAAGGAAAGAAAAAAAACACTAACGGTCCTTGCACTAGCGTAATGCTTACGGATGCGTCTGAGTGACAAATGTCGTACTCACCTGTGGCAACAGGTGACTCAAAGCTTGTCGAGCTAGCATTGCTGTTGGCTCTGCTGGAGGTGCGGGAGGCGGCCTTGCGGGTGCCGGCCTTCTTCTTGAAAACCCTAAAGGAAAACAAAAACGAGCAACATTAAGATAAAAACACGGTTGATGATTCTAGACTTTGTGACAGCCGCATTTACTCACTTGACTGGGTTCTCCCTGTACGAAATGTTTGTCACACTACTCGAGTCGGATTCGTCATCAGAGTTGTAGTAACCGGTGGACACCAGGCGACAACTCCTACGAGACATAACTGAGAGACAATACAATAGTTAGGAAACATACATACACATTCCCTCCATCCAGGCCAAACTCATCTTCCTCAACTTTGTTAAGATTTCCACTGTTTGATTATCAGTATGAATTAACCATTATTTTCCCCAAGCAACATGCTTGTCTTTTATCAGGGGTCCTCAGATTTATACATGCCAATCGGCACCAAATTAATCTTCTGAAGCGCGCAGCCAAGTGTGAAGCGACTGGGTTGAGAATCAGCACCTCCAAGTCCGAGTCCATGGGTGTGCCATCTCCGGGTTGGGGAGGAGACCCTGCCCCAAGTGGAGGAGTTCAAGTACCTCGGAGTCTTGTTCACGAGTGAGGGAAGAGTGGATCGTGAGATCGACAGGCGTCGTGCAGTGTCTTCAGTAATGCGGACGCTGTATCGATCCGTTGTGGTGAAGAAGGAGCTGAGCCGGAAGGCAAAGCTCTCAATTTACCGGTCGATCTACGTTCCCATCCTCACCTATGGTCATGAGCTTTGGGCTATGACCGAAAGGACAAGATCACGGGTACAAGCGGCCGAAATGAGTTTCCTCCGCCGGGTGGCGGGGCTCTCCCTTAGAGATAGGGTGAAAAGCTCTGCCATTCGGGGGAGCTCAAAGTAAAGCCGCTGCTCCTCCACATCGAGAGGAGTCAGATAAGGTGTTTAGGGCACGTCCGACCGGTAGGAGGCCACGGGGAAGACCCAGGACACGTTGGGAAGACTATGTCTCCCGGCTGGCCTGGGAACGCCTCGGGATCCCCCGGGAAGAGCAGGACGAGGTGGCTGGGGAGAGGAAAGTCTGGGCTTCCCTGCTTAGGCTGCTGCCCCCGCGACCCAACCTCGGATTAGCGGAAGAAGATGGATGGATGGATGGATGGCGAGCTTTTCTACCAGTCGCTCACACATCCCAGCGACAGCAGAGATTCAGCAAAGGTATACACACGCTGGAAAAAAGTGTCGAAATGGTTGGAATTAGGGCTGCAACAAATGAGTCGACTAATCTGGCTCTGATTTAGCAATCAGCTTTTAAATTCAACTTGACCTATTCTTTGGTGTATGCTAACGCACAATTAAAATTACTACTTAATTCAGAAATATTTTTGAACTGTGCTGCTCATTAGACCAACAGAAACATACAAGTAACTATTAAACTTTTGTCCATTTAAAAAGAAGAGGTGAAGTTCTGATAAAAAAACCAAAATGTGAATGTGTATGTGTACAAGAAGTCAAATAGCCCACACAAAAATAAACACCAAAACGCCAACACTATAGCTTCCTCAAAAAGAAACAGGAACAAAAGGTATACAGACAACTTTGTTCCTCTTGTTAGCTAGCGAGCTAATAAGTAGGCTAAGTCGTGTCCTGTCTGACTAGGGTTGCAAACCGTCCTTTGGCAATTTTTATTAGTTGAACCCTTTGGGATTACTTGGATTTCTGCAAAAATTGGTCATAAAATGTGTTTTGATCTTCATCAAAGTCACAACAGTCTGCTTAAACCAGTGGTTCTTAACCTGGGTTCGATCGAACCCTAGGGGTTCAGTGAGTCGGCCTCAGGGGTTCGGCGGAGCCTCCGCCACGGAGATAAAGACACATCCGACTTATCGTAAATAAAAACTTCTCCCTACCAGTGTATTATGGATACCCCCAAACAATGTTCCCCCTAATTTTCCATCTGATTTGCAGGTTGTTTGATTGATCGATTTAAACTTTTACTAGCAGATTGCAAAGGAAGAGAATACATTATATGAAACAGTACAGCTTACTCAGTACAGTACATATTCCGTACAATTGACCACTAAATGGTAACACCCAAATACGTTTTTCAACTTGTTTAAGTCGGGTTCTAGCGTTAATCAATTCATGGTAATGTTTGTAAGGTGTGTAATTTGTTGTGAGTTCACGCACTGTGTTGGTTTTGTTCTTTGAACAAGGTGATGTTCATGCACGGTTCATTTTGTGCACCAGTAAAAAAAAAAACATGACTTTTTCTTGAATTTGAAAAAAAAATATATATATATATATATTTTTCACTAAAGAAGGGTTCGGTGAATGCGCATATGAAACTGGTGGGGTTCGGTACCTCCAACAAGGTTAAGAACCACTGGCTTAAACTAATACCGCACAAAAAAATTATAGGTTTCACCTTTTTATTGAACACATGTAAACATTCACAGTGCAGGGTGGAAAAAGCATGTGAACCCCTAAGCTAATGACTTCTTCAAGAGATGATTGGAGCCAGGACTCAGACAACATGGAGTCTAATCAATGTGACGAGATCATGTTTAAGTAAAAGCTGCCCTGCCCTATAGCACGCACGCACGCACGCACGCACGCACGCACGCACGCACGCACGCACGCACGCACGCACGCACGCACGCACGCACGCACGCACGCACGCACGCACGCACGCACGCACGCACGCACGCACACACGCACACACACACACACACACACACACACACACACACACACACACACACACACGATAAGTGTGCTGTTCTCAAGAAGCATTGCCTGACGTGAACCATGCCTCGCACAAAAGAGCTCACAGAAGCCTCGCACAAAAGAGCTCACAGAAGATCTACGATCAAGAATTGTTAACTTGCATGAAGCTGGAAAGGGTTACAAAGGTATCTCTAAAAGCCTTGATGTCCATGTGTCCACGGTAAGATAGACTGACTACAAATGGAGAAAGTTCAGCAGTGTTGCTACTCTCCCTAGGAGTGGTCGACCTGTAATGACTGAGCACAGTGCAGAATCCTCAGTGAGGCGAAGAAGAATCCTAGAGTGTCATCTAAAGACTTGCAGAAATCTCTGGCACATGCTGACATTATTGTTAACAAATCTACAATACGTAAAACATTGAACAAGAATGGAGTTTATGGAAGAACACCACGGAGGAAGCCACTGCTGTCCAAAAAAAACATTGTTGCACGTTTGAAGTTTGCAAAAGAGCACCTGAATGATCCACAGCACTACTGGCAAAATATTATGTGGACAGATGAAACCAAAATTTAGTTGTTTGGAAGGAACACACAACGCTATGTGTGGAGGAAAAAAGGCACAGCACACCAACATCAAAACCTCATCCCAACTGTGAAATATGGTGGTGGTGCTTTGCTGCCTCAGGGCCTGAACGAATTGCTTTCATCGATGAGAAATGAATTCCGAAGTTTATCAAGACATTTTGCAGGAAAACTTAAGACCCTCTGTCCGCCAACTGAAGCTCAACAAAGGATGGGTAATGCAACAGGACAACGACAACAGAAGAAAATACGCTTTCTGGAGTGGCTCAGTCAAGAGTCCTGACCTCAACCCTCAATTGAGAAGCTATGGCATGACCTCAAGAGAGCGATTCACACCAGACATCCAAAGAATATTGCTGCACTGAAACAGTTTTGTGGAGAGGAAAATTCGTCATGACAGTTATGCAGGTCTGATCTGCAACTACAAGAAACCTTTGGTTGAGGTTGTTGTCAAAGGAGGGTCAACCAGTTATTAAATCCAAGGGTTCACATACATTTCTACCCCGCACTGTGAATGTTTACATGTTGTGTTCAATAAAAAGATGAAAACCTATATTTTTGTGCAGTATTAGTTTAAGCCATCTGTGTTTGTTTATTGTTGTGACTTTGATGTAGAGCAGAATACATTTGATCACCAATTTATGCAGAAATAAAAGTAGTCCCACAGGGTTCACATGTTTTCTTGCAATTGTATATAAATATATACCGGTAGACACATATACACACACATGCACGCACACACACATATATATGCATATATATCCATATACTGTATATGTATCTATATATCTCTATATATATATTTATATAGATATACAGTATATACACAACACATATACATATATATAGATACACATATATACTGTATATACAGTACAGGCCAAAAGTTTGGACACACCTCATTCAATGTGTTTTCTTTATTTGCATGACTATTTAATTGTAGATTGTCACTGAAGGCATCAAAACTATGAATGAACACATGTGGAGTTTTGTACTTAACAAAAAAAGGTGAAATAACTGAAAACATGTTTCATATTCTCGTTTCTTCAAAATAGCCACCCTTTGCTCTGATTAATGCTTTGCACACTCTTGGCATTCTCTCAATGAGCTTCAAGATGTGGTCACCTAAAATGCTTTTCCAACAGTCTTGAAGGAAACCATCCTTGCCCAGGCACACCCTCCTGGTTTTGAAGTATATATATTTGGGGTTTTGGCACCAGCCACTACACTAGATCTGACCAGTGTAAGTCTATGATCTGATGAAGCCTACAGAGGTATTGGCACCAAATGCTAGACTCGATTTGGCCAATCTAAGTCTATGAGCATGAACTGTTGAGAGGCAACACATATTATAAGACAAACCAAACAGTCCAGTTGCGATCGATTAAATGCCCTGAGATTACATGACTAGGGAAGGTAGTTTGGATTGGGTCAGATAAGTGAATACTGTGCTCAGTTTCCAAGTACAGTTAATGGTTGAAATTAGGGCTGGGCGATATATCGAATATATTCGATATATCGCGGGTTTGTCTCTGTGCAATATAGAAAATGACTATATCGTGATATTCAAGTATACGTTCTGACGCAGTTGTTTTTAGCTGCGGGCATTACACTTCAAGCTCTTCTCACTCTTTCTTCTCTTTCCTTCTCACAGAGACATAAAACAAGCTCACCTTCTTACACGTCACAAATTGTCGCGCGTGCAACGTCATACGCTCTCGCTGAGCAGAGGTAGCAGCATGGGTAACGTTAGCTGTGATGATAACGGTGCGGTGCAAGTGGTAATACGAGAGAGAGAAGGTGCGAATCTGGTAACAAATGAAGGAAGAAGAATTAATTCCCAAGAAAAACAGCACTGGGTCCATCGTCTGGTGGTGGTTTGGCTTCAAGCGGCAAGATGTTGAACAGACAACCGTAACATGTCAAGTATGCGGCAAAAGCGTTGCTACAAAAAGTATTGGCACTGTTAATGTGTAGCATGACTTGAAAAGTCACCCGCTAGAGAATGAAGAGTGCTTGAAATTCCGCATGTCAACATCTCGGCCGGTGCCACTCCAACAAAATGCCCAAGCAACCATTTCCAGATCAACACCGTATGAAAAAAATAGTCAACAACAGAAGGAAATAACGTCCGCAGTAACCTACCACATAGCGAAGGACATACACTATTTGATTTCCTGTTACGCAGCTAATTTTTAATACAGTTATTGAAATATCTTGTGTGACATCGTGCACAAAAGTGCACTTTATTTGTTTTAAACTATTGTAGTGACATTCTGTACAAAAAGTGCACTTTAATTTAGTGTTATTTTGATATGTCATCTTAGTGACATCATGCACAAAAGTGCACTAATAGCTTGTTTTAAAATGTCTCTGACAATCTTGCACTTTCTGTTTTGAAATGACTTGAATGTTTGTGCCACTGCTTAATAACTGTTTAATAAATACAGTTTTGGTCAATGGACTTTGTTGTGATTTCCTTCTCAGCATGAATGTTTAAAATGAGCATATATTAATGCTGTATGAACAAGAATGTTTTAATGTAGACACATAGAATCATCATACTGCTGTGATTATATGCATCAAGTGTTCATTCAAGGCTAAGGCAAAATATCGATATATATATTGTGTATCGATTCGTGACATGGCCTAAAAATATCAAGATATTAATAAAGGGCCATACATATTGCCCAGCCCTAGTTGAAATACTATCGTTGGCCGCTGGATGGCGACATAACGGCAGTTATCAGAACGCTTGGTATTTCTAAATGATACGACTTGTCCAGGGTGTACTCCGCCTTCCGCCCGATTGTAGCTGAGATAGGCTCCAGCGCCTAAGCGGTAGAAAATGGATGGATGGATGGATGAATACACCGCTCCAGGCCATATTGTTTATTGACCTCTTGCCGTCTCACGGGCCAAATTAAAGATACTGGTGGGCCGGAGTTCGGACACCCTTGCATTTCTGCTGTCTAGAGAGACATTCACCATGAACCAGAAAGTAGCTTATTCGCTAGCATACGCACAAGTCAAACAAAAAAATCTTTCTTTTGATGTTTGATATTTTTTCTAACTTGATGTTTCTTTGAATGATGCGTCTGTCCTGTTTATTGCAAAAACTGTAGCTATCCACAGTGCATAGTTGGACAATTAAATACATAAAACACACTAATTAGATTGTCGACCCCTGTGTAACCAAAGTATTTTTTACTTAACTGACTTAATGATACAATGGTTACAATACAATGTGATTGTATGTCTACTTGGACGTTGGAGTCTGCAATAAAGCTTGATTGAATAGGTTGTTGTAACCATAGAAAATGTTTTTAACAGATGCTTGGTTAATCTTGGTCCACAATAATCCAGATAATCTAAAGTAGCTTGCTAGGAAACACAAAGAGACCAAAGACAGAGGGGAAAAAAACACAAAAGAAAAACTGTGCAGCAAAGAGAAATCGGAAGTTTGGGAGCGCACGGTACAAACACATCATTGTAAAAAAACAAACATATCTTTAAAAGGTACATGAATGATCAGTCTTAATATGAGAGGAGAACCATCTGTTTCCACGTGAACAGAAATGTAATCCACTCAAATACATTAAAGCTGCAATCACTGTAGTTGCACAATAAAACAAGCCTGTTCATTGCTAGTAAAGTATGTTTGTTGACCTCACAACCATTTTACTTACTGTATAAAATGCATTTAAACCACTAAAAATAAAAAATAGAATTTTCTGCTCATCACCGCCTCAAAGAAGTGCAAAGCGCATTTTATTTTGAAAAGAAAAGCCAACTTGTATATACGGTACTGTATGCAAGCAGTAATTGCAAATTAAATCAGCCACAATATCAAGAGAATTCTTCAAAATGGCATGATGCCTAATGAGAATGGGTTCTCTATAGGCAGATAACAAGTACACGTGACGGGAAGTGACTTTAGGTGTCAGAAAAAAAGCACAAGGCGATGCGAGTAAAGGAAGTTGCGGTTGCTAGTGCGTGTGTGCACCTAACAGGCAGCGACAGAAGTCGGCGTGAGCAAACTCCATTCTTGAATGCATTGTACATACTTGAGGATACCAACTCAGAAAAACAAATATTAGCCGTACACAAAACTACAAATTTGCTATACCCATCATGAAATGTACACACACTAAAAAATGCTGGTTTATTTTTGATAATTTATGAGTTGCGAGTGTTGGGTTAAATGTTGCAGTTATTTTTATGAAGAGCAATCCATTTATTGGGTTATAGGCTATTATTTTAACTAAATTTCTGGGTTTTCAAAACTATGAACCATTTGTTGGTTATTTTTCCAATGAGTAACGCATTTTTGGGTAAAAGCCTTTTTTTATTGAAGAGATACTTTTTTCTTGAAGGGAATTATATTAAGGATTAATCTCATTAAGATTATTTACAATCACACATCTTATGTACATGAAAATATTTGAGCATGCTGTATAGAAGTACTATGACCATACACGGCAATTACTGTAAAAAAATGTCACTCATATCTTGCTTTTGAGTATATTTTGATGTAATATATATATATTTTGTTATCAGTAGTTGGAAGGAGTAGGACAAACCAGCAGTACAATTTATAATTTTTAACCAACTATTGGGTCAAGGAGCGCTAAATTGCGCAACCCAATAGTTGGGTTTGGAATAACCCAACATTGTAGTGAGCGTAACTCAGCTTTTGTGTGAAATAAATTCAACCCAATAGTTGGGTTATGAATCAACCAACATTGAGTTATCACAACTCAACTTTTTGGTTCAAAAGTTGGGTTAAAAAAATGTACCCAAAATGTTGAGTTAAAATAACTCAAATAAGGGTTTCGTCCTTTTCTGGACCAGCAGTTGGGTAAAAATTGGGTTATTTTTTTAACCCAACATTATTTTGTGTGCATGTTAACTGAAAATGTAAATATTTAATTAGGAATACATTTGCCATGAAACCTAGTGAAATTGATCACAATTTGCACAAATATGTGCAAATTGTGAATCCAATGTCTTTGTTTATCTTCAAGAGTCCACAGCAGCAAGCAGCAAATAATGCACTCTTGACTAAAATGGATTTCCTTTAAAGGCCTACTGAAACCCACTACTACCGACCACGCAGTCTGATAGTTTATATATCAATGATGAAATCTTAACATTTCAACACATGCCAATATGGCCGGGTTAACTTATAAAGTGCAATTTTAAATTTCCCGGGAAACTTCCGGTTGAAAACGTCTAGGTATGATGACGTTTGCGCGTGACGTCGATGGTTGAAACGGAAGTATTCGGTCACCATTGTATCCAATACATAAAGCTCTGTTTACATCGCAAAATTCCACAGTATTCTTGACATCTGTGTTGGTGAATCTTTTGCAATTTGTTCAATTAACAATGGAGACTGCAAAGAACAAACCTGTAGGTGGGATCGGTGTATTAGCGTCTGGCTACAGCAAAACAACCAGGGGGACTTTGAGTTGGCTAGCAGACGCTATCCGACGCTAGCCACCGACCGCAACGATGATCGGGTGAAGTCCTTCGTCGCGCCGTCGATCGCTGGAACGCAGGTGAGCTTCGGTGTTGATGAGCAGATGAGAGCTGGCGTAGGTGGAGAGCAATGTTTTTATCATAGCTCTGTCGAGTCCCGTTGCTAAGTTAGCTTCAATGGCGTCGTTAGCAACAGCATTGCTAGGCTTTGTCAGGTGGTACATCATTGACCGTGTGGTTACAGGTCCAGAGTTTGGTAGTATTGTTGATCTTCTGTCCATCCTTCCAGTCAGAGGCTTTTCTTTTGTTTCTATCTGCATTTAAGCACGATGCTATCACGTTAGCTCCGAAGCTAAAGTGCTTCACCGATGTATTGTCGTGGAGATAAAAGTCACTGTGAATGTCCATTTCGCGTTCTCGACTCTCATTTTCAAGAGGATATAGTATCCGAGGTGGTTTAAAATACAAATCCGTGATCCACAATAGAAAAAGGAGAGAGTGAGGAATCCAATGAGCCCTTGTACCTAAGTTACGGTCAGAGCGAAAAAAGATGCGTCCTGCACTGCACTCTAATACTTCACTCTCACGTTCCTCATCCACGAATCTTTCATCCTGGCTCAAATTAATGGGTTAATCGTCGCTTTCTCGGTTCGAATCGCTCTCGTTGCTTGTGTAAACAATGGGGAAATGTGAGAAGACTTTCAACTTGTGACGTCAAGCTACTTCCGGTACAGGTAAGGCTTTTTTTTATCAGCGACCAAAAGTTGCGAACTTTATCGTCGTTGTTCTATACTAAATCCTTTCAGCAAAAATATGGCAATATCGCGAAATGATCAAGTATGACACATAGAATGGATCTGCTATCCCCGTTTAGATAAAAAAATTTAATTTCAGTAGGCCTTTAAAGCAGTGGTTCTTAACCTTGTTGGAAGTTCCAAACCCACCAGTTTCATATGCACATTCACCAAACCCTTCTTTTGTGAAAAATAAAATGTTTTTTTTTCAAATTCAAGACAAAGTTATGTTTTTTTACCTGGTGCACAAAATGGACCGTGCATGAACATCACTTTGTTCAAAGAAGAAAACCAACAGTGCATGAACTCACAACAAATTACACACCTGCAAATCAGTGTGACTTCTGCTGTTGCCATATCCATGATACGCCGATATGGAGAAGTTTTTATTTACACAATGAGTGAGGGTGTGTCTTGACCGCCGCGGCGGAGGCTCCGTCGACCCTGAGGCCGACTCACCGAACCCGTAGGGTTCGATCGAACCCAGGTTAAGAACCACTGCTTTAAAGTTATGCATGTCAGGGACCTTATGTGACCCAAAACTAGCACATACACTTCCCCCCTACACAAGGGGTGTCAAAAATACGTATATAAATTACCCTGAAATTTTTGATTGAAAGAAACGGCCGTTCTAAATGTGTCCACTGGATGTCACAATAGCAATTCTTTGTATCTTTGTAGATGATGCTACATATGTACAAAATAAACCACATTATGTTAGTACATCAGTCGAGGAAAATGATCAAACTACATAAAAAACATCCTGTAATTTCAGCCTATTCCTTTTTCGGTCATGCTTTTTCTTTTCTTTTCTTTTCTTTTTGTGTGTAAATGTGTATGATTATATATGTATAATCTGTACTCTTAAACTGGTCACACAAAATGGTTAATGGTTGATGATTGATTATATGACCGAAATAAACGTATTTAATTTATTCATTCGTTTTCTTTTTCTGCCTTTTATTCCCGCTCTTACTTTTTCCACTTCCAGGTGTCCAACAAACAACACATGTCATCATATCCTGTGTCACCCGCCCTTAAGTACCCCTTACAATGGTTCTGGTTCTGGTATTGTCCTGAGACCCGAGTAACCAATACAATACAGACACCACCAGCAGATAATGTTAAAAACGAAACTCAATAGTCTAAATTGACAATATAAAGTCGTTCTCATCAAATACCTGATGCAATTGTTCGATATGACTTCAAACCATAACCATCATTAATTCTATTGTCTCAAAGTAGGCTTACAAAGCAATGAACTACCTGCCACCTACTGGTGCGGAAGAGTATTATATGGTTACTCTGCTGATCTCCACACAGCACAGACGCTCTACAACGGCACATTGTTTGCGGATTATAATTATTGTTTTGCAAAAAATATTTTTCCGACCAATTACGCGAAATTGCATGATTTCCCATGGCACACCAAACAATCTCACGGTACACTAGTGTGCCGCGGCACAGTGGTTGAAAAACACTGGTTTAGTCATGTGATACCAGCATGACGCTCATAAGAGTTGAGCCCATTTAGTGTCAAAGCCCGTCACTATCAGTTTCAAAGAAGAACTACAACTTCACAACGGCCAGCCAACATTGTCAACACATACAACTTCATCACATTTCAAATGGTGAATGGTAAATGGGTTATCCTTTGTTGCGTTTAGACCAGATCCCGGACGAGCCCCCAAATTGTTGCATTTGGACCAGATGTTCCTCCAAGGGAATCTAAGTTACTGGTCAATCCCAAGTTCTTTTGATGACATATAAGCTGAGTTTAAATGATCACCCAGAACAGAATAGGTATTTTGCAATTTATTTCCAAAGCTTTGGAGAGACCAGCCTAGGACAACACATTCAATTGCGTAGCCAAGTTGATTTGAAAAACATTACCCAAGTGCTGTGTTCTTCACTATGTCCCTCGCCCCCACCCTTCAGAACGAATACACATGTCTATTGTTCTCCTTAGCTAGAGACAGGATGAGTTAACAAATAAAAGGGAGTATTGCTACTCCCTGCATTCCGAGCGCAAGGTAGTCCACAGTGTACCCTCGGTCATGAGATGGAGAAAAAATAGAAAGAGCACAAAGAGAAAACACTACTTATTTCCAACATGACTATAGAAAGAAATAACTCTTAAATATGGATATATGTAGATATCTATCTCCACCACCTTGTATAGCGCTTTTCTACCTTCAAGGTACTCAAAGCACTTTGACACTATTTCACCATTCACCCATTCATACACACAATCACACATACATTCACACACTGATGGCGGGAGCTGCCTTGCAAGGCCCTAACCACGACCATCACCGACGATCAAGCCCCACCTGGACCCACTACAGTTCGCCTACCAGCCCCGACTGAGAGTGGAGGACGCAGTCATCTACCTGCTGAACCTAGCCCAAACCCACCTAGACAGCTTCTCCAGTGCGTTCGATACCATACGGCCTGGACTACTGGGTGTGAAGTTAGAGACGATGCAAGTGGAGGCCCCCTTGGTGTCATGGGTTGTTGATTACCTGACTGACAGACCACAGTATGTGTGACTGCAGGACTGTGTGTCTGACAGACTAGTCAGCAACACCGGGGCCCCGCAGGGCAGTCTTCTCCCCCTTCTTCTTCACCATCTACACCACCGATTTCCACAAGTCCTGCCACCTTCAGAAGTTTTCTGATGACTCTGCGATAGTGGGGTGTATTCAGGATGGTGATGGTGAGGAATACAGGTCACTGGTGGAGGACTTTGTCACATTGTGTGGAAAGAACCACCTCCAGCTCAATGTGACGAAGCCCAAGGAGCTGGTTGTGGACCTGGGAAGGAGGAGGAGTACTCCGGCGACCCGTTTCCATCAGGGGGGTCGATGTGGACATGGTTGAGGATTATAAATACCTCGGAGTACACATCGACCACAAGCTGAATGGGTCAAAACACACTGAGGCACTCTACAAGAAGGGACAGAGCCGCCTCTACTTCCTCAGGAGGCTAGGATTCTTCAACGTCTGTACAAAGATGATGAAGATGTTCTACGAGTCGGTGGTGGTGGCGGGCGCCTTCTTGTACGCCATGGCCTGCTGGGGTAGCGGACTGAGAGCGAGGGACGTAAACAGACTGGGGGTAGCGGACTGAGAGCGTGGGACGCAAACAGGCTGAACAAGCTGGTAAAGAAGGCCAGTAACGTGGTGGGAGTGGAGCTAGACTCTCCGACGGTGGTGTCAGAGAGGAGAAGTCTAGCAAAACTCCTAGCCATTATGGACAACACCTCCCACCCACTACACTCGGACCTGGCGGAGTGAATGAGCATTCAGTGGAAGGCTCAGACTCCCAAAATGCAACACGGAACAACACAGAAGGTCCTTCATACCGACAGCCATCAGACTGTATAATGCATATGTTCCTTCTTGACTGTACTTAAATGTAGAATATATTTATATTATTCACATGTGAATAATGCTGTATAGTATTTATTGTCTATTGTGAGCGAACTGTGGTGCTGAATTTCCCCCAGGGATCAATAAAGTACTTTCTATTTATTCTATTCTATTCTATCCTATCAGAAGCAAAGGTGAAGTGTCTTGCTGAAAGACACAACGGACGTGACTAGGTTGGTAGAAGCTGGGGATCGAACCAGGAACCCTCAGATTGCTGGCACGGCCACTCTCCCAACCCGCACCATGCCGTCCCCAATTCAAGAGGTCAGGGGACACTTTTTGCACTGTGATTCTCTAAAATTCGCTTACATACTTTATCTATGGCCTAGCTCAGCACTTCTGACATTGGTAGTGTGCCACCACCCTTTTTAAATGAGACAGGGCGGTATAGTTCGGTTGATAGCGTGGCCGTGCCAGCAACTTGAGGGTTCCAGGTTCGATCCCCGCTTCCGCCATCCTAGTCACTGCCGTTGTGTTCTTGGGCAAGACACTTTTACCCACCTGCTCCCAGTGCCACCCACAATGGTTTAAATGTAACTTAGATATTGGGTTTCACTATGTAAAGCGCTTTGAGTCACTAGAGAAAAAGTGCTGTATAAATATAATAAATGTTCCCGGAGTAATAAAACTGACACTAATCTTTACACAAGATAATTAGGAGGGAGAAGACAACAGCAGAATAGGTAGATTGGCAACACTAAAATTGGCCCTAGTGTGTGAATGTTGTCTGTGGCGACTTGTCCAGGGTGTGCCCCGCCTTCCGCCTGAACGCAGCTGAGATAGGCTGCAGCCCCCCGCCCCTGATTGGGACAAGTGGTAGAAAATGGATGGATGGATGGAGACAACAGCAGAGATGGCATTATGAACAGTAGAGAACAATGCAATAGAAGGGAAACATAAAAAGATGTATTGTATAGTGAGCCCACTCTGAACAAAATTTGCTAGAATATTGAAAAATATTTTTATTTTGTGTCAAAATAAATTAGCCGGCGTTTTGCAGAGAATAAAGTGCATGATTGTTATAAAGGGCTGCAGGAAAGAATGTAAACTCGTGGATGGCAAACATTGTGTGTGGTTAACTTTAGATGAGTGCCAGTGAAATGAGTCATGAGGAGCAAATGAATCACTGATTTTAAATAAAAACCTTCAAAATAATTGTCTTTTTTATATATATGCAGATTGTGTTTGTATTGCGATCATGTCTGATTAACTTTGTTGACGGACTAACACAAAATACAAAAGCCAAAATGGAAGGCACTTTTAAAGGGATTATTCTGTAAAGAACGCCTCTTTTTGACTGAAGTTAAACTAAGGCTATGACGTCACCGGACTTCACACACGCCAAGATAACGTAAATAAGAGTTTTCAGCTGTTCATTCGGGACATTAAAATGACGTTTTACTTTTGAAGCAGAGTCCAAAGCCTTTATCGTAAAACATCTTTTATCCGACGAATTTGTTTGTAACGACACTGGATAAAAGTAGCATCTTATTCGACGAGCCAACATAACAAAAACAAATAAACGGTCTACCTCGTAACAACATTGAACAACTCGAGTGAACAACAAGGTGAAAAGGAGGCTTTTGAATATTTAAGTTTTGAACAAATAAAAGAATACAAAGAGTCAGTAACTTACCTCACAAGTCGGTGCGGTCTTTCTTAAGTTGTGGACGAGACTACAAATTCTGACAGCAACCAGTTAAAATAAGGGCACAGACGCTACAGCTATTTCCGGTACGAAACTCCAAAATAGAATTTACTACAACATACACTGGTTCTTTGGGGTATTCTACGTAAAACCCTACACGGGTTGTTTAATACCTACCTTCTTGTTCGGTGATGTTTGTATAAGCAGAATGGTTTTATACAAACGTACCACGTCTTTCAACGTGTTCTGCGTCATAGATGTAAGAAACTGTTTCCGGTCCTTGATAGCCCTGTAAGAAACTTGACGACGACGACTCCTGTCGGACAACAACAAAACAGAGGGCGCCCTCTATGGGTGATGACTTATAGCGAACGAGTCGGCTGTGTTTACAGCATACCAACACACGAGGGCACCATTTGCCTGTGATAAACTATAACCATAGGCAACATTAATTGAAAAAAAAAAAGTATTATTTAAAATCCTCTTGTAACGTAAACACTTATGATGAATACACATAATTAGTAACATATTATCTATAACAAAAAACGATTTATTAGATGTTGACATATTAGTTGTAGTAAGTTGTAATACATGTATAAACAAAGTATTATTAGTAAACACAATTTTACTGATTACTAGTATGATTATACTTAGACTTAGACAAACTTTAATGATCCACAAGGGAAATTGTTCCACATAATAGCTCAGTTACAAATGATGGAAAATATAAAGGATAAAATAGGCTAAAAACAATATAAAACATAACATATATACGTAATATTTACATAATATATGTACAGTATATGATATATACTAATATATTATATTATATGTTTATATCACAATAATATGTAACAATTACCATGTACAATAATACAGTATATGTAACAGCTGCAGCATAAAATAGAGAGTAAATCCAGCAGAAAAAGACATTATGATGATGATTATCTTATTAAAATGTGCATTATAGTAGTCCCACTAACACACACACACACACACACACACACACACACACACACACACACACACACACACACACACACACACACACACCCACACACACACACACACACACACACACACACACATATTTTCATTGTGTGTTAAACGAGCAACTAATTTAAGTTTTTATAGCAATACTATGCAATTATTTTTTGCAGCTGCACAATAGAAAATAGCCAAAATATCTCCAGCCAATGGACAGCATATCCTTGCTATATAAATACCAAACCACACTATATTGCCAAACGTTTTAGGCCACCTGCCTTGACTCACATATTCCATTCCTAACCCATAGGGTTCAATACGATGTCTGTCCACCTTTTGCCGCTATTACAGCTTCAACTCTTCTGGGAAGGCTGTCCACAAGGTTGCGGAGTGTGTTTATAGGAATTTTCGACCATTCTTCCAAAAGCGCATTGGTGAGGCCACACACTGATGTTGGCCGAGAAGGCCTGGTTCTCAGTCTCCGTTCTAATTCATCCCTAAGGTGTTCTACCAGGTTCAGGTCAGGACTCTGTGCAGGCCAGTCAAGTTCATCCACACCAGACTCTGTCATCCATGTCTTTATGGACCTTGCTTTGTGCACTGGTGCACAGTCATGTTGGAAGAGGAAGGGGCCCGCTCCAAACTGTTCCCACAAGGTTGGGAGCATGGAATTGTCCAAAATGTTTTGGTATCCTAGAGCAGTGGTCCCCAACCTGGGTGTGAGTGGCACCGGGGGCAAAGGGTGAAGTGTCCCGCCCAAGGACACAACGGCAGTGATTTTTTTTTTTTTTTTGGATGGTAAGAGGCGGGGAGCGAACCTGCAACCCTCAGGTTTCTGGCACGGTTGCTCTACCCACTACGCCATGCCGCCCCCATGTATATAAATGATTTAATGTTTCTCTGCGGCTCGGTAGCAAATGCGTCACGGACCGGTACCGGTCCCCGGACCGGTGGGTGAGGATCGCTGTCCTAGAGCATTCAAAGTTCCTTTCACTGGAACTAAGGGGCCAAGCCCAACTCCTGAAAAATAACCCCACACCATAATTCCTCCTCCACCAAATTCCACATTCGGCACAATGCAGTTCGAAATGTACCGTTCTCATCGCAACTTCCAAATCCAGAATATTTAGGAGCGAGGAAATTTCACGACTGGATTTGTTGCACAGGTGGCATCCTATGACCCAATACTTTTGGCAATATAGTGTATGAATACTTGTAATAAAAGACATATAAATTCTAACATTTCTCCAACATATTCTTTTCAAGGTGACCTTGCAAAATGAACCCACACTTTGTTTATCATTGTACAGGAAAAAAAAGCGTGTGACAATTCTTCCCTTTTCCAAAAAAAAAAGAAAAAAAAAAGTAAAAAAGCTCAGAAATGGTATGTCCGGAACGTTGCATATTTGATAAATAATTCCAGAAGGTCAGGAAAGTATCAGCAACACAACCATCACTGAGCTAATGTGTGTGTTGTAAATATAAATATACAAACTGCCCAAAAAACTAACAATTAAATTAATTAACCAATGAACAAACTAACGTATTTTTCGGACTATAAGGCGCACTTAAAATCTTCTCATTTTCTCAAAAATCGACAGTGCGCCTTATAACCCGGCGCGCCTAATGTACGGAATAATTCTGGTTGTGCTTACCGGCCTCGAAAATTTTTTATTTGGTACGTGGTGTAATGATAAGTGTGACCAGTAGATGGCAGTCACACATAAGCGATACGTGTATAATGCAATACGACGCCAGGAGACAAGACCAAAACTTTAAATGGTCCATTGAAAATAAAGAACATTACACACGGCACTCAAAACTTCCAAACCCAGAATATTTAGGAGCGAGGAAATTTCACGACTGGATTTGTTGCACAGGTGGCATCCTATGACAGCTGGAAATCACTGAGCTCCTGAGAGCGGCCAATTCTTTCACAAATGTTTGTAGAAACAGTCTGCATGCCTAAGTGCTTGATTTTATACACCTGTGGCCGAGCCAAGTGATCAGGACACCTGATTCTGATCATTTAGATGGGTGGCCCAATACTTTTGGCAATATAGTGTTTAAATACTTGTAGTAAAAGACATATAAATTCTAACATTTCTCCAACATATTCCTTTTAGGGTGACCTTGCAAAATGAACCCACACTTTATTTATCATTGTACAGGAAAAAAAAAAAGCGTGTGACAATTCTTCCCTTTTCCGAAAAAAAAAAAAAAAAAGAGTAAAAAAGCTCAGAAATGGTATGTTCGGAATGTTGCATATTTGATAAATAATTCCAGAAAGTCAGGAAAGTATCAGCAACACAACCATCACTGAGCTAATGTGTGTGTTGTAAATATAAATATACAAACTGCCCAAAAAACTAACAATTAAACTAATTAACCAATGAACAAACTATCGTATTTTTCGGACTATAAGGCGCACTTCACATGACAGCTGGAAATCACTGAGAGCGGCCAATTCTTTCACAAATGTTTGTAGAAACAGTCTGCATGCCTAAGTGCTTGAATTTATACACCTGTGGCTGGGCCAAGTGATCAGGACACCTGATTCTGATCATTTGGATGGGTGGCCCAATAGTTTTGGCAATATAGTGTATAAATACTTGTAATAAAAGATATATCAATTCTAATATTTCTCCAACATACCACTGTGGACTGGACTCTTACTGTTATGCTGGATCCACTATGGACTGGACTCTCACAATATTATGTTAGACCCACTCGACATTCCATTGCATTCGGTCTTCCTAGAGGGGGGGGGTTACCCACATATGCGGTCCTCTCCAAGGTTTCTCATAGTCATTCACATCGACGTCCCACTGGGGTGAGTTTTTCCTTGCCCTTATGTGGGCTATACCGAGGATGTCGTTGTGGCTTGTGCAGCCCTTTGAGACACTTGTGATTTAGGGCTATATAAATAAACATTGATTGATTGATTGATTGATTATGGGGACCACTGTTCTAGAGCATTCAAAGTTCCTTTCACTGGAATTAAGGGGCCAAGCCCAACTCCTGAAAAACAACCCCACACCATAATTCCTCCTCCACCAAATTCCACATTCGGCACAATGCAGTTCGAAATGTACCGTTCTCATCGCAACTTCCAAATCCAGAATATTTAGGAGCGAGGAAATTTCACGACTGGATTTGTTGCACAGGTGGCATCCTATGACCCAATACTTTTGACAATATAGTGTATAAATACTTGTAATAAAAGACATATACATTCTAACATTTCTCCAACATATTCTTTTTAAGGTGACCTTGCAAAATGAACCCACACTTTGTTTATCATTGTACAAGAAAAAAAGCGTGTGACAATTCTTCCCTTTTCCAAAAAAAAAAAAAAAAAAAAAAAAAAAAGAGTAAAAAAGCTCAGAAATGGTATGTCCGGAATGTTGCATATTTGATAAATAATTCCAGAAGGTCAGGAAAGTATCAGCAACACAACCATCACTGAGCTAATGTGTGTGTTGTGCATATACAGTAGGTGTGTTTACGCCTGTTAGAGCCATTGTCTCAGAGTCTGTTATCGTTATGCAGCAGTTTCCCCTGGCTGGCCCGAGCGAGCAGGAGACAGAGCAAAAGGACTCCACTCAATCATCAGCTGCTCAACAATGAAAAGTCTGCACACTTGACAAGCTCATCACTCCCGAGGCCACTTTGAGCGCTTTTATGCACTCTTTCATGTGGCATTTCCTTCGCTCTTTTGCACACGCACACACACGTGCGCACACACACACACACTCTACCACTCCCACCCTGCTTATCTGCCAGGCAGCTGGCCCAGACACAACCACAGTACGCAAACAAACAGACACTGTCTCTCTCTCCACACACACACACACACACACACACACACACACACACACACACACACACACACACACACACACACACACACGCACACACACACACGCACGCACTTACAGACTGTCCCATTTCTGACCTGAGGTCACAGAGTTGGAACGTCATCAAAAATAGAGAGAGAGTGTGTGTGTGTGCAAAGAGAGGGTGGGAAAAAAAGAAGGTTGCCCGAGAGCGAAGGAGATGAGGTTTAACACAAGCGCACACACACATGCGCTGTTATCTGTAATCAGCAGTGCAGCTGTGCACATATATTACTGTACACTTTCCTTCGGTACACATTAGTCACATTCTTTAGCCGACCTGCACTTATGACATCACCACCATTTTGAGGCAGCTCATGACATTGGAGACTGATGAGTAACAAGGATGACAAACTAGGGATGTCCGATAATATCGGACTGCCGATACTATCAGACGATAAATGCTTTAAAATGTAATGTCGGAAATCATCGGTATCGGTTTCAAAAAGTAAAATGTATGACTTTTTAAAACGCTGCTGTGTACACGGACGTAGGGAGAAGTACAGAGCGCCAATAAACCTTAAAGGCACTGGCTTTGTGTGCCGGCCCAGTCATATAATATCTACGGCTTTTCACACACACAAGTGAATGCAAGCATACTTGACCAACAGCCTAACAGGTCACATTGAGGGTGGCCGTATAAACAACTTTAACACTGTTAAAAATATGCGCCACACTGTGAACCCACACCAAACAAGAATGACAAACACATTTCGGGAGAACATCCGCACTGTAACACAACATAAACACAACAGAACAAATACCCAGAACCCCTTGCAGCACTAACTCTTCCGGGACGCTACAATATACACCCTCCGCTACCCCCTACACCCCCCCCCCCCACACACACACACAAACCCCGCCCCCCCTAACCCCCGCCCACCTCAACCTCCAAATTCCAAGCTGCTGTTTTGAGGCATGTTAAAAAAAATAATGCACTTTGTGACTTCAATAATAAATATGGCAGTGCCATTTTGGCATTTTTTTTCCATAACTTGAGTTGATTTTATTTTGTAAAACCTTGTTACATTGTTTAATGCATCCAGCGGGGCATCACAACAAAATTAGGCACAATAATGTGTTAATTCCACGACTGTATATATCAATATCGGTTGATATCGGAATCGGTAATTAAGAGTTGGACAATATCGGAATATCGGAATATCGGATATTGGCAAAAAAGCCATTATCGGACATCTCTAATACAAAGAGTTCCATGTTGAATAGTAAACAAACCGATTTGTATCATTTAAACAAAGTAACGACAGCGCAAATAGACAATTAAACAACCATATACAAACCAGCAAACTAATAGTCAAACAAACAGCAAAACAAACTGACCACAAAACTAACACAAGATAAAAACAAATTCACCAACAGAAAACTAGCCAGCAAACTGGCACTTGATAAAACTAACCTATAAACTGGAATAAACAAGCTAATAGAAATAAACAAACTAAATGACTAATAATGACTGAATAATTATACAAACTGACCAAAAAACCAACAATTAAACAAATTAACCAATGAACAAACTATCGTATTTTTCGGACTATAAGGCGCACTTAAAATCCTCTCATTTTCTCAAAAATCGACAGTGCGCCTTATAACCCGGCGCGTCTGGTTGTGCTTACCGACCTCGAAGACATTGTATTTGATACATGGTGTAATGATAAGTGTGACCAGTAGATGGCAGTCACACATAAGAGATACGTGTATAATGCAATGTGACGCCAGTAAACAAGACCAAAACTTTAAATGTTCCATTGAAAATAAAGAACATTACACACGGCACTCAAACAATCTGTCAAAATGTTTTAGTATGACTTTGAAGCCGCACCGCTTGATGGATTGTCGACCCATTACGGCTACCGTAGACAGAAATACAAGTGTGTAAGGACCGCAAAACGGCACCCATTAGCAGACATATTATCTGGCGTTCTTGTTTCAAAATATTATGCAAAACCAACTTTTCTTACCCTCTGGCACCTGCTGATGTGTAATAGAGAGCTGCATAAGTCCTAAAAATGTACTGTAGTCACTGTAGTCTGCGCCGATACCGTAGTCGATAAGCTTCTTTTCCACTATCTTCTTGTTATAGGGCATTCACCCTCTGCTGTTGCCATTTCTAATATAAAGTAGCGTAAAGTTCTAACTTATATCTCGCTATGGAAGCGCTAAAAACTACCAATGTAGTGGGTTTACATTATTCACCCATGTAACTTTAGTTATGACAGGGTTCAGGTCGGACGGTTTTTCATGGGACACATTTCCTGTGTTGATTGATTGATTGAAACTTTTATTAGTAGATTGCACAGTACAGTACATATTCCGTACAATTGACCACTAAATGGTAACACCCGAATAAGTTTTTCAACTTGTTAAGTCAGAGTCCACGTTAATCAATTCCTGGTAGTTGTTGCACTGGTGAGCCATGGATGAGGAGATGCTGCTCTGTTGTTGATTTGAGTAAAGTCTGAATGTCATTAAAACAGTTAGCTCCATCTTTTGACACTTCTTCAACTCCCGTCCTTGAAAACGCTGTCTAAGGTATACTTGCCACCCTTGAGACCTCCGATTTCGGGAGGTGTGTGTTGGGGGGGGCGTGGTTAAGAGGGGAGGAGTATATTTACAGCTAGAAATCACCAAGTCAAGTATTTCATATATATATATATATATATATATATATATATATATATATATATATATATATATATATATATATAAGAAATACTTGACTTTCAGTGAATTCTAGCTATATATATATATATAAATAAGAGAAATACTTGAATTTCAGTGTTCATTTATTTACACATATACACACACATAACACTCATCTACTCAATGTTGAGTTAAGGGTTGAATTGTCCATCCTTGTTCTATTCTCTGTCACTATTTTTCTAACCATGCTGAACACCCTCTCTGATGATGCATTCTGCTTCATCTCCTTGTTGTGTGCGCAGTTGTGCACTGCACTCTCTAAAAGCCCTCGATGTTATTGTCACATATGCATGTACAGTAGATGGCAGTATTGTCCTGTTTAAGAGTGTCACAACATTGCTGTTTACGGCAGACGAACTGCTTTACGGTAGACGAAAACGTGACTGCTGTTGTTGTGTGTTGTTGCCGCGCTGGGAGGACGTTAATGAAACTGCCTAACAATAAACCCACATAAGAAACCAATAACTCGCCCTCATGATTGGGCAGGAACGCTGTTTATATTGTGGGAAAGCGGACGTGAAAACAGGCTGTCGACACGTCACTCAGGTCCGCCTGAATTTCGGGAGATTTTCGGGAGAAAATTTGTCCCGGGAGGTTTTCGGGAGAGGCGCTGAATTTCGATAGTCTCCCGGAAAATCCGTGAGGGTTGGCAAGTATGGTCTAAGGTGAGCCATGTAAATAAGACCGCCCACAAAACGGCGCATCCTGAAGCGACTGTCAGAAAGCGACTTGAAGATGGTCTGTAAAACATAATGTTTGCAACATTTTGACTAAGGAACTACCATTACAATCTATGTAGACCCCAAGGTAATGTTTAAAATTTAGAAAAAAAATCATAATATGACCCCTTTAATGCGCCTTGTAATCTGGCGCGCCTATTGTATGAAAAATACCTGAATAGACCCGCTCATTGGCAGTGCGCCTAATAATCCGGTGCACCCTATGGTCCAGAAAATATGGTACTACTAAACAAACAAAAAAATTACCAAACAATAACTGATAAAACATATTTTACAGTAACGACCGATTGACCAAACAATGGACAACAAAACCTAACCACAAAACTAATGAATGAGCAATGGAACAAACTGACTAATAATGAATGAATAGATAACAAACCAAAAAACGAACAAATGATTGAGATAATTACCAGACGAACAACTAAATATTTAAACGACAACCTAATGTAAGAGCTATTGTACAAACAGATGAACCAACCTACTGAATGATAATGAGTGAATATACAAATTAACCGAAAAAGCAACAAACGACAAAGAGCATTACCTGACAGATTTTTAAACAAATAAACAACAAACAAATGTATAAATGAATGTAGGAATTAGTGCAAAAAAGAATAAAAGAAACAACTACCTCACTAATAATATGTGAATAGTTATGCAAACTAACCAAAAAACTAATAAAAAAATGAAGAAAATGATCCAAATAACTACTAAACAAACAACAAACAAGTGTACGAACAATGTAGAAACAAATGTAGGAACGAATGTACGGAAAAAATAATTGAACCAATGAACTGACTAATATTAAGTGAATAAACATAAAAAATATCAAAAAAAGTAACAAATGTTGAAGATAATTACCCGAAAAGCTACAAGTAAGAATGAATGTACGAAGTAATATATGAAAGAATCCAACTAACAGACTATGAATGCGTGACTAGATTTGCAAATTAACCAAAAACTAAATGACCCTTCAAAATAATTATCCTACAAACTACTAAACATAAACAACATCAAAAACATTTGCAATCAGATGTATGACCAGATGTATAAACGAATGTAGGAACAAATGTATATCTTATTATGTTTTGTCAACTTGTACTTCTTATGTCATTGCCTGAAAAAAATAATAAAAATGTACCAATGTATATACAAACGAATAACTGGAATAACTGTCAAGTCATGGTCACATTTTACTGCATGGATCGTTCTCCCAAGATGCAGACGGAAACTCCGGAGGCAAGGTGCAGGTAAGGAAGTGATTTCTTCTTCATAAATCATACAGGATACCAAACAAACAAAACAAACAAAGCTAAGGAAAAGGCTAACGCGTAAGCGTAGCATATAAACAGGTAAACAAGTGGCGAAGCTTAGCTCAGGAATCAAAATGGGTAACATGTGTAACTTGTTGCATTGCAAACAAGACCGCCAGACTGAGTGTGGCGAAAAACAGGAATAAGTAGCTTTCTGATTAGTACCCGGCAGCAGGTGAGAATGCCAAACACTAATCAGAGGATGGTGAAACTAATCAGCACCCATAGTAACCAAAAACACACAAACCCAAGGGTGCTGAAAACAGAACTGAGGGAGTCAAACTAACTGAACCAAACATGATCCGGGCAACAGATTATGACACTAACTGACTAATAATGAGTGAATAGATGTACCGTATTTTTCGGAGTATAAGTCGCACCGGAGTATAAGTCGCACCTGCCGAAAATGCATAATAAAGAAGGAAAAAAACATATATATCTCGCACTGGAGCCCGGTCAAACTATGAAAAAAACTGCGACTTATAGTCCGAAAAATACGGTATATGAAACAAACCAAAAACCAAAAAAGCCAAAAAAATAATTACCCAACACACTACTAAACAAATAAACAAAGAACGAATGTATGAATAAATGTACAAACTAATGTACGAAGGAATAATTGAACCAACTAATTGACTAATATTGTGTAAATAGATATACCAACTAACCAAAAAATTTACGAACAATAAAGATAATTATCTGAGAGTATACTAAACAAATAAACAAAGAATGAATGTATGAATAAATGTACAAACTGATGTACGAACGAATCGTTGAACCAATTAACTGATTAATAATGTGTTAATAGGCATGCCAACTAATCAAAAAACTAACAAATAATACATATAACTACCCGACAGACTATTAAACATATAAACAATGGAAAAATGAAAGAATTAAGGTACAAATTAATATACACATTCATGTACAAACCAATAATTACCTGTATACAAACTAACCACAATAATTACCCCATGAACTGTTAAACAAACCCAAGATGAATTTGAGGATACAATTTACACTTATTACAAACTATGACTAATTACTGAGGCATATATTTGACTAGTTAGTAGTTGATGCATACTTCCTGTTTTTACCTTTAGCTGGAGTCAAACTCATTGTCTGCTTGATGATGCATGCTTGAAGTGAATTTGAAGTGCTTTGTTCTACTTCTTCTAGGTCACGTTGGCTAAATATTTGATGGTGTATGTCCGTTGAGAAGCTTGAATTTAGATGCTTAAACCTGTGATGGCATCCCCACGTCTATGATTACCACCTGAGAGCGAGTGTTCCAACTACTGATTGCATTTGAACAAGAGAATAAAAGTCAATTGTTTTGTCATATGGGAGTCTCCCGGGGGTTTCCCCTAAATTAGAACACTGAGTAACTCCCAGTCTCTTGTTGATAGGGTTGCTAAGGTAACAGACTCCTTTTTTTTTTTTCCAGAAAGAAAGTGCAGTGACTTTGAGAAAAAGCCTGGGGGGGTCATTTCCAGTTCTGAGTCTGTTTTTTTCCTGCATGGAGGATGACGAAGCGTGACCTCTGTATGCTTTGGAATGTGCATAAACAGGATCCTGTCATTGCAGCTGCCAAAAACCCACAAAATATTGATTAAAAAGAGGGAAATTCCCTTCTACTAATAAGTAACTCTTTTTTTTGTTTCCCCTCTATTTTATTAAAACAAAATATTCTATGTAGGTGTTATAATTAATCATATATTATTTATTATTATATAATTCTGTTATTGATATACACAAAATGAAAACATATACCGTATTTTTCGGACTATATGGCGCACCGGATTATAAGGCACACTGCCGATGAATGGTCTATTTTCGATCTTTTTTCATATATTAGGCGCACCGGATTATAAGGCGCATTAAAGGAGTCATATTATTATTATTTTTTTCTAAATGGAAAACACTTCCTTGTGGTCTACATAACATGTAATGATGGTTCTTTGTTCAAAATGTTGCATAGATTATGTTTTACAGATCATCTTCAAGCCGCTTTCTGACAGTCGCTTCCGGATGCGCCGTTTTGTGGGCGGTCTTATTTACGTGGCTCACCTTCGGCAGCGCCTTCTCCCGGTCATCTTTGTTGTAGCGGTGTAGCGTGCAAGGACGGGGGTGGAAGAAATGTCAAAAGATGGAGCTAACTGTTTTAATGACATTCAGACTTTAAACAAACTTGTGTGGTGTTCGGGTCTGTGGGACCCGTTTTCATTTTTTATTAAAAGAAAAATTATACAATTAATACATTTTTCAAACTGAGACTCACTGACTTTGGCTCATTTTCTGTGAAGAACATATATCAGAATACATATTTAATGACCACATACCATACACCCCCCCTACACATTTATTTTACATATAAGATGTCCGGGTGCACTGGACCCGGGGCTAATAGAAGTGTGGAAATTGATGTTCTGTGTACCACACACACACACACACACACACACACACACACACACACACACACACACACACACACACACACACACGCACACACACACACACACACACACACACACACACACACACACACACACACACACACACACACACACACACACACACAGCAGGCCTAGACAGGAGGAGGACAGAGTGTAGGTACACAGAACATCAGAGGGTCAAATGTGCGAGAAAATGAGAGCAGACAGTGTTGACAAACAATGTTGCAACCTTGTGTGGGAACCGCAGGTGCAGAAACACAAAAGAAGAATCCCTGTGGGATGCAGAAACTGGCAGAGAAATTTTCCGTGCAACGTTCATATTGTTGTTACTCAGCCAGCGTTTGTGGGTCTGATGGACCCGTTGCATTTTGTGGCTTTTAAGGCCTCACAATCAAACACTTTTTTGTTAAAATACTGAACAGATGTTTATTGGGATAAGGTAAACATCTGTTCAGTATTTTAACATAAAAGTGTTTGATTGTGAGGCATTAAAAGCCACAAAATGCAACGGGTCCATCAGACCCACAAACGCTGGCTGAGTAACAACAATATGAACATTACACAAGGGTTGAATCAATAACGGAGCAGCCTCTCCTCACAACAACACAGGAAATGTGTCCCGTGAAAAAACGTCCGAACGGAACTCTAATAACTAAAGTTCCTTGGGTGAATAATGTAAACTCACTACACCGGTATGTTTTAACGCTTTAATGGCGAGTTTACTGACAGATATAAGTAAGAACTTTACACTATTTTATATTAGAAATGGCAACAGTGGAGGATGAATGTCACATAAGAAGAAGATAGAGAAAAAAGAAGAAGCTTATCGACTCGCGAACGCACGCAATTTCTCAGGACTTATACAGATCAGCAGGTACCAGAAAGGTAAGAAAAGTTGCTTTTGCATAATACCGCGAAACAAAACGCCAAATAATATGTCTTACCTTATACACACACCATAATAATACTTGTGTGTTTAATGCGCCGGTGCGACTTCATAGCTTACCAAAGTCGTAGTAAAACATTTTGATATATTTTTGAGCGCCGTGTGTAATGTTCTATATTTTCAATGGAACATTTAAAATGTTGGTGTTGATTACTTGAGACGTATTGCAATCATAGTGCTGTCTACACGTATCTCTTATGTTTGACTGCCATCTACTGGTCACACTTATCATTACACCATGTACCAAATAAAATAGCTTCGAGGTGAGTAAGCTCAACCAAACTTATTCCTTACATTAGGCGCACCGGGTTATAAGGCGCACTGTTGAGTTTTGAGGGGGGGAAAATGATTTTAAGTGCGCCTTATAGTCCGGAAAATACGGTATAAGCTATCTATTATAAAATAAAGTATTGCCATTGTTAAAATGTAAATATTTTCCCTATTTTATATAGAGTTATGTATTTTTAGGTTGCATTTATAAATGTATGCTCTATTTTTATTGTTTGACTTTACTGTATTATTAAGCAGTTGTGTTTTTAACACCCATTTAGGGAATACGGTTACCTTGCTTGACGAATGGTGAATACATTATTCCATGTCATTCTTTTCTTTAAATTCATACTAGAACTATAAGTTATATCAATATCTTAAGTAATAAATTAAATGATATGGCATCAGAGGATTGGCATTGAACTGAATAAGAAGCTATTTAACCAACAGGAAGCAATACATGATAGGTGAAACAACGTCAACAGAACTAAACATATCTTGTGGTGCACCCCATGGATCAATACTGGGACCAAAATTATTCGATTTCTATACAAACTAAATGTGTAAAGTTACGAAGGACTTACAGTTAGTATTGTTTCCCTATGAAACAACTGCATTTTTCTCAGGAGAGAACACGCAGCAACTAATACAAATAATAACAGAATAAATAAACAAATTTAAAAAATGGTTTGACAAAAACAGACTATCTTTGAATCTCAGTAAAACTAAAATAATGCGATTCGGTAACAGTAGAAGAGAAAGCCAAACACAAATACTAATAGATATTGAAAGGGTAAAATATATAAAAAATGTTGGTGTAATAATCAATGATAAAAAATGAACTGGAACTCTCACAGAAAAATATACAACATAAAGTGGCAATAAATATTTTAATAATAAATATTTAAAAATAAATGTTCTCGACCAAAAATCACTTCATATTCTCTACTGCTTGCTCACTGGTGTTTGTTATGATCTGCTGCCCAGATCATATTCTGTTTATGTTTCCAAGTCACTTGTGTTTTTCTGCACCTCTTGAGTTGTTTGTTTCAGTTGCCATGACGGCAGCTTTCATTCACCTGCCTCTAGTTAGTGTTCGGGACGCGCACCTGTTGCCCGGGCACTAATCAGAGAGCTATTTAGTCTTTGCCCTGGCCTCACTCGGCCTGTTGGTCTTGTTTGCTCCCATGCAACAAGTTACGCTCTTGGTTACGCTCATAGTCTGCATTTTGATACTAACATCTTTTGGCTACCCTTTTGTTTTCCGTGCCATGGGCACCGCGCAGCATATTTTGTTCTGCAACTAGAATAAATAATTTATTCTCACCTGCAAGCCGCTTCCTGACATCCCTCTGCATCGTTAAAAGACGACCTCCGGCATCACAATGCCACGCAAGCGTAACAGTGTTTCCATATCTGAGTTATTGTGCAGAAATATGAGGACATAACTACAAAAATACTCTTCATTTACCAACCATGTTGAGAAAATATCAGTTAGAATAATACATAGTGTAGGTTATTACGAACATACGAACACTTTATTTATTGAATCCAAAATACTGACACTCAATGCATTTGCAAACAGCTAAAATCATGCACAGAGAAAATTATAATCTGCTACCCAAGAATGTACAACAGTTTTTCTGAACAAAAGAGGAGACATACAACCTCAGAGAAAACATTTAATCAAAACATTTGTATGCACGTACAACACTTAAGACCTTGAGTATGTCAGTGTGTGGAATTAAATGATGGAATGGATTAAGTAAAGAAGTCAAACAATGTACTAATATGATCCAAGTATTTACAAAATAACAAGAAAGAAGAATGTTGATAAACATCTTAAACTTTGTTGAAAGTGAGATATTATTCATGTTATTATGTGAAGCATGACTGATGTAGTCCATAGATGTAAATTGTGTTAAAAGATGAGAACAGGAAGTGGACACATTGTTAGTAATTGCTATGAATTGGAAAAGGGGTAGGATTAAAGGGGAACATTATCACCAGACCTATGTAAGCGTCAATATATACCTTGATGTTGCAGAAAAAAGACCATATATTTTTTTAACCGATTTCCGAACTCTAAATGGGTGAATTTTGGCGAATTAAACGCCTTTCTATTATTCGCTCTCGGAGCGATGACGTCACAACGTGACGTCCCATCGGGAAGCAATCCGCCATTTTCTCAAACACATTACAAACACTGAGTCAAATCAGCTCTGTTATTTTCCGTTTTTTCGACTGTTTTCCGTACCTTGGAGACATCATGCCTCGTCGGTGTGTTGTCGGAGGGTGTAACAACACGAACAGGGACGGATTCAAGTTGCACCAGTGGCCCAAAGATGCGAAAGTGGCAAGAAATTGGACGTTTGTTCCGCACACTTTACCTACGAAAGCTATGCTACGACAGAGATGGCAAGAATGTGTGGATATCCTGCGACACTCAAAGCAGATGCATTTCCAACGATAAAGTCAAAGAAATCTGCCGCCAGACCCCCAGGAAAAGAGAGCGGATGAGGGTATGTCTACAGAATATATTAATTGATGAAAACTGGGCTGTCTGCACTCTCAAAGTGCATGTTGTTGCCAAATGTATTTCATATGCTGTAAACCTAGTTCATAGTTGTTAGTTTCCTTTAATGCCAAACAAACACATACCGATTGTTGGTTAGAAGGCGATCGCCAAAATCGTCCTCGCTTTCTCCCGTGTCGCTGGCTGTCGTGTCGTTTTCGTCGGTTTCGCTTGCATACGATTCAAACCGATATGGCTCAATAGCTTCAGTTTATTCTTCAATTTCGTTTTCGCTACCTGCCTCCACACTACAACCATCCGTTTCAATACATGCGTAATCTGTTGAATCGCTTAAGCCGCTGAAATACGAGTTTGAATCCGAGCTAATGTCGCTATACCTTGCTGTTCTTTCCGCCATGTTTGTTTGTATCGGCATCACTATGTGACGTCACAGGAAAATGGACGGGTGTATATAACGATGGTTAAAATCAGGCACTTTGAAGCTTTTTTTAGGGATATTGCGTGATGGGTAAAATTTTGAAAAAAACTTCGAAAAATAAAATAAGCCACTGGGAACTGATTTTTTATGGTTTTAACCCTTCTGAAATTGTGATAATGTTCCCCTTTAAATAAGCTTTGCTTCTTCCTACTCCTTTTCGAACATGTTATAAAGAGAAATGAGAACATGTGGATTATATGATGTATCACGGTTGTATCTGTACACATGTTCAAAATAAACGTAAACTCTAACTATAAAAATACTGTAACCAATACACTGCGTGCTTTTTTCCCTACATATTTTGTGAAAAAGAGCAGCAGGCAAATGGCGAAAAAGCTTGTCGCACAATCTGGGTCACGAGCAGAGTTGAACTAACTGGCAGCAGCGGCACGACACACGTCTTAATCTGTTGAGCCCCATGTGGTCAATCCTAAACTCTCTGGTGACTCATGTGACAGCAGCAGCAGCAGCAGCCCTAATCCCGTCTCAGTCCAGCGAGACTCTGAGTTGAGCGATGATGTCATGGCGGCAAGTCAGAGAGAGTTAGTCCGGGACTTTCTCATACCATCACGACCGTTATGGTATGAGATGTGCACCAAGAGAATTTAACTCAAAATAATATCAACAAAATCATGCTAATACTACACTGGCATGTCATAAGGTGCATAGCACATCTGTTGTTGCCATGGTGACCATAACTCCCTTACTTTGGTGCTCTATATCAGTGTTTTTCAACCTTTTTTGAGCCAAGGCACATTTTTTGCGTTGAAAAAATGCGGAGGCACACCACCAGCAGATCTCATTAAAAAACAAAACTCAGTTGCCAGTAAAAAGTCGTTGTTGCAGTTATTGGATATGACTTTAAACCATAACCAAGCATGCATCACTGTAGCTCTTGTCTCAAAGTAGGTGTACTGTCACCACCTGTCACATCACGCCCCGACTTATTTTGAGTTTTAGTTCTTGTCTTGCGCTCCTATTTTGGTGGCTTTTTTTCTATTTTTGGTATTTTCCTGTAGCAGTTTCATGTCTTCCTTTGAGCGATATTTCCCCGCATCTACTTTATTTTAGCAATCAAGAATATTTCAGTTGTCTTTATCCTTCTTTGTGGGGACATTGTTGATTGAAATGTCATGTTCGGATGTCCATTGAGGACGCCGTCTTTGCTCAACAGTAAGTCTTTGCTGTCGTCCAGCATTCTGTTTTTGTTTACTTTGCAGCCAGTTCAGTTTTAGTTTCGTTCTGCATAGCCTTCCCTAAGCTTCAATACTTTTTCTTAGGGGCACTCACCTTTTGTTTATTTTTGGTTTAAGTATTAGATACCTTTTTACCTGCACCCTGCCTCCCACTGTTTTCGACATCTACAAAGCAATTAGCTACCGGCTGCCACCTACTGATATGGAAGACTATTACACGGTTACTCTGCCAAGCTCTAGACAGCACCGACACTCAACAACAACACATCATTTGCAGACTATAATTACTGGTTTGCAAAAAAAAATATATTTAACCCAAATAGGTAAATTTAGATAATCTCCCACGGCACACCAGACTGTATCTCACGGCACACTAATGTGCCGCGGCACAGTGGTTGAAAAACACTGCACTATATTATTAGTATGTAACACGGTCAATTAAATATATTGTATTACGTCATGTTATATTATTGCTATAAGTACACAATTTGTATGCAACATGAAAATACTTTATGTTTTTTTTGTTATGTCAATATGTGGACCCTTTTGCCTTAGTGTGTCACTCCTACTGCATTAATTGTTATGACACCTGCCTCTTCATATGTATTGGACACACCTTTCTACTCCCATATTTGGCCACGATCTCTAAGTGGCATGTGAATGCAGGAAAGTGTTATTATTGTTTCATTTACAACTTTATGTCAATATCCTTTCCTGTTTTGTATCACTATATTTTGTGTAATGCCACAATATTGACTGCAACGATTTTGTGTTGACTCTGTCGGATGCAACTTAAGTGCAATTTTGCAGCAACCCAGGTGTCGGCCAACAAAGAATCAAACTAACAAGGCCTGCTCAGTGGCCTTGTGGTTAGAGTGTCCGCCCTGAGATCGGTAGGTCGTGAGTTCAAACCCCCCCCCCCCCCCCAACTGCTGCTGCTCACTGCTCCCCTCACCTCACAAGGGGTGGAAGAAGGGGATGGGTCAAATGCAGAGAATAATTTGTGTGACTGTCAGTGGTACTTTAACTTTAATTAACTAACAAAAACGACCAACAACTCACAAACAAGCCAAAAAAAACAACTAACAAATCACATTTGTTTTCATATTTATTTATACTATTTTTCAATCTCTTATCAAGCTGCAATTTTTCTAAGTTCGCATTGGAATGTAACGTTTGAATGTGCACTGGCTCACACAAAGAAATCCACAGTAAAGACATAAAAAGTCAATCAAATATAGTATTATTTAATCATTGCGGTATTTATTTATAAATGTAAGTATTTATTAATTAAATTTATAATATTTCCTTTATATCATTATTTATCGATATTTAATTTAAGTTTTGTTTATTGTATTTTTTATTATTTATCCGTACTTAATTTTTTGGTGTATATTTTCTGTTTGTTTTAATACTCTTTATAATTATTACAACTATTATATCGTTTCTTTTTTTTTTTTTTAAGTATTTTTCGGTCTCTCATATAACTGTAATCTTTCAAAGTTTGCATGAGAATATATCGTTTGAATATGCAATGGTTCACACAGCAGTTCAGAAAAAAGGCGCTTCATTGTGTTCCAATACGTTAGACGCTCACCTTCCAAGCCGACTCATCCCTGAGACAATCTCAGGAAACGGAAGCAGAGATTTTTTTTTACTATGGCCGACCTGCGGGAAAACAAAGCCACTCTCCTTTTAAGGACTCTTTTGGCCGACCGCATGAAAGTCTCAGCCCGTCGTCCAGCACCTGTGATGTCAGCGACAAAGAATTCCCCCCTTGGCGAGACTACACGGAGGCTTCTGTTAATTATTGACCACATGTCACACGGAATTTGTCAAACTCTTGTAGAGACTGTCTTTCAGAACGTTTGTATTACTTTCAGTGACTATTTGTCACTCGTATACGGAACATTGTCTCTTTACATAACCCTGGCTTGATTTAGTTGGGTTAGTTAGTTAGTTTGCAAGATTACACAACGATGATTGGATGATAGTAAATAGTAATAACTGACTTGATTTGTTTATTAGGCAATTTGTTGGTTAATGAATTTGTTTGTTTGTACTTTTGTTTGTTAAACATTTAGTTTGTTGATTTGTTTTTTGGTCTTTCATTCATCAATGAATTAACTGTTGTTGGTTCGTTGGGTGGTTAATCTTTTAGTTTGTTAGTTATCTAATTTTTTTGTTCGTAATTGTTTGTTTGTTGGTTAATTTACTTTGTTTGTTCATGAATCAGTTGATTAGTTGAGTTAGTAACGTTGTTCTTGTGTTCGCTTGTTAGCTAGTTACTTTGTTGTAATGTTAGTTTGTACTATCCTTGAGCAAACTCTAGTAAATCAGCAAATTAAATGTGTTCATTTGCAGAGGTGTGGACTCGAGTCACATGACTTGGACTCGGGTCAGACTCGAGTGTTGAATTTGATGACTTTAGACTCGACTTGACAAAATGTAAAAAGACTTGCAACTCGACTTAGACTTTAACATCAATGACTTGTGACTTCACTTGGACTTGATCCTTTTGAATTGACATGACTTGACATGACTTGCTACTTTCCCCAAAACCCAAAGATGAAAAAGTTATTCGGGAGCGCTCCGTATTTTTCATTGTGTACTTGTCTATCAGCGTTGCGTGTGTCAGCTGGTGTGCTCTCAGTACAACAGCCAATCAAATTAGATCTACTTTGTTTTCATCACACAGCATTCATCCAATCAAATTGCAGGACAACCAACGAAGAAGACATGTCCAAACCACACGCCAGTGAACAAAAAATGATACCTAAAATAATTTCGTTTGGGTATAAAAATTACGAGGTGGTCAACACAAAACGGTTTGCAGTATGCAACACATGCGGTTCGAAAATTACTGATGGAGAGGCAACAACTTCCAACTTCGTCCGGCATTTGAAGTTGCACAAAGAACGGGAAGTTTTGAATGTAAGATAACGTTTATTGGCTAAGTAACGTGACTTTTATTTGCTGTGTAGTTAAATCGGTGAGGCTGTAAACTCACTGCTAACGTTATAACGTTATTGCAAACACGGGAATCTGTTGCAGTTCATACTTTTTGTTCAGTGATTTTTTTTAAGCAGGGTTACGTTAGTCAATATATCACACGTAACGTTATACGGCGGTCAGCAGCACCGCGTATTTTAGACACCTAAAATAAGACAAAAATAGTAAAATAAAGGTCAGTTAAAATGTATACTATATTATGAATATGTGTACCGTTTTAGCTAGCTTTCTGACATACTGTTGGTTGTTTACCTCAGTGGTCCCCAACCACCGGGCCGCGGCCCGGTACTGGTCCGTGGATCGATTGGTATCGGGCCGCACAAGAATTATTATTTTTTTTCTTTCTTTTTTATTAAATCAACATAAAAAACACAAGATACACTTACAAGTAGTGCACCAACCCAAACAAACTCTCTCCCCCCTTTTGTTCTGGGCATTGAACATGAAGACTCTTCCTTCACTGTTCCGAGTGGCCATGAGAGTCTTGGCAGTGCCTGCCTCCAGTGCTCTAGTGGAGCGAGTTTTCAGCCATGGTGGCATCATACTACGCCCCCATCGTGCACAAATGACTGACAGACTCTTGGCTAATTTGGTCTTTTGCAAATGCAATGCAGCATAGGGCCCTGACATATAAAAAGTACATCTTTTTTGTTATGTTCACGTATATGTCATGTTTTTTCAATGTTAACACTTTTGTAAAAATAAGTACATTTGCACTTTATTTTTCAATGTGTTTGTTCTGCAAAGGAATGAGTTAATGTTTAAAATGACTGGTTAATAGTGCTATTATAAAGTGCAATGTCAGCACAATTTTCTTTCCTGCAATTTAAAATGCACTTGTTTTAATAAATAAATACAGCGTTTGAAAAGCATACACAATCTGTGTTAATATATTAGTCTGTGGTTAAAAGGACTTGAAAGGACTCGAAACTCAAAATGCAGGACTTAGGACTTGACTTGAGACTTTCCAGTCTTGACTTTGGACTTGACTCGGGGCTTGCCTGTCTTGACTCGGGACTTGACTCGGACTTGAGGGCAAAGACTTGAGACTTACTTGTGACTTGCAAAACAATGACTTGGTCCCACCTCTGTTCATTTGTTTACTGGTTGTGTATTCATTCATTAACTTGTTAGTCAGTTAGTTTGTCTGTTCTTTCGTTACGTAGGGTCAGTCTGTTGGTTAATGTGTTTTTTCTTTCAGTTGTTATTTTGTCAGTTAGTTATTTGGTTAGTTTGTTCGTTTGAAATTAGTTTGTTGGTTGATAATTGCTTCGGAATTAGTTGTTTTGTTAGTTGTTTGATTTGCTATTTTGTTCTGTCGGTCCATTTTTTAGTGTCTAAGGGTTTGATGCTGCTAAAGGTTTGCACAAAACACATGCAAACTTGATAGCACAAGCAATGCTGATCCACTAAGAATGTCCGCAAAGGACTGCGTCTCTCAAGGGAGCAGAAAGAAGAGTGCAATCCGTTTAGCACATCTGTCTTCATGAATATGCAGAATAAATGCTGATCATCAGAACGCCTGCAATACTGGGAGGAGAAGCAGCAAATATAATCACTTAGCACGTGCAATGTGATTTATCAAGGTTTTTGCTGCTCTGAGGACGCTATTTTGCGTAATTATTTTTAAAAAGTATGTACAAACTGACAGTTGCGCACACAGCTGTAGGGAGGTGATGGCACAACAAATAGACTAGGGGTGTCAAACTCAAATACAGAGTGGGCCAACATTTAAAACTGAACAAAACCGCGGGCCAAGGTTGAACAAATTAACCTTTTAATTGGGACCCAAACAAGTTTTGCATTGAATATTGAACAAGCAAGGCTTATATAACTTTATAGTGACATGCAAAATCGAGTTTCAAATAATAATAATAATAATTAAAAAATATCAATGGCATATCGAATACAATTTAAATAAAAATTGAATGCCTCTTTTCTATTTGCAGCCTTCTGAGGTAAATATCAACATTAACTTTTTCCACAGGCTAATAAATTAGAAAATAAAATAACAATGAATAAACCAACCATTCAGGACTTTAAACTGCTCAGTTTGCAACACACTGATCTAATCTGATGTGCCCAAGCCTAAAAAACCCAATTAACTGGGTTAATAATTAATAGTTAATATTTGCGCCTCAACCGACGCCTCAACCCTCCGTGCGTCGGTTGAGGCGGGCGGGGTGGGGGGGTGGGGGGGATTTGGTGGTAGCGGGGTTGTATATTGCAGCCCGGAAGAGTTAGGGCTGCATGTAATTCTGGGTATTTGTTTTGTTATGTTTATGTTGTGTTACTGTGCGGATGTTCTCCCAAAATGTGTTTGTCATTCTTGTTTGGTGTGGATTCACAGTGTGGCGCATATTTCTAATAGTGTTAAAGTTGTTTATACGGCCACTGTCAGTGTAACCTGTATCGCTGTTGGCCAAGTATGCATGGCATTCACGTGTGTGTGTGTGCGTGCTGATGCCGCACATATTATGTGACTGGGCCAGCATTCGCTGGACTGGGTGAAAAGCAGATGTGACGATTTTTGGGAGGGGCACTGGAATTTGAGAGTCTCCCAGGAGGGTTGGCAAGTATGAGAATTAGCGATTAGCGGTGAATGCGGTGTTACCGCGGCACCGCCGCTGAATATAATCGGCGGGCCAGCTTTAGTGTTAATTTGATATCGCCTCAAGGGCCAAGTGAAATTACACGGCGGGCCAACTCTGGCCCGCGGGCCAGAGTTTGACACCCATGAAATAGACAGTCGATGCAGGGAGAATCTTCCCTCCTACGAATTTGTGTCAACATATTTATACATACAGTCGTGGTCAAAAGTTTACATACACTTGTAAAGAACATGATGTCATGGCTGTCTTTGTGTTTCATCTGACCACAGAACTTTCCTCCAGAAGGTCTTATCTTTGTCCATGTGATGTCAGATGAAACAAAAATTTAACTGTTTGGCCACAATACCCAGCAATATGTTTGGAGGAGAAAAGGTGAGGCTTTTAATCCCAGGAACACCACACCTACAGTCAAGCATGGTGGTGGTAGTATTATGCTCTGGGCCTGTTTTGCTGCCAATGGAACTGGTGCTTTCCAGAGAGTAAATGGGACAATGAAAATGGAGGATTACCTCCAAATTCTTCAGGTCAAGCTAAAATCATCAGGTTGGGTCTTGGGCGCAGTTGGGTGTTCCAACAGGACAATGACCCTAAACACACGTCAAAAGTGATAAAGGAATGGCTAAATCAGGCTAGAATGAAGGTTTTAGAATGGCCTTCCCAAAGTCCTGACTTAAACGTGTGGACAATGCTGAAGAAACAAGTCCATGTCAGAAAACCAACACATTTAGCTGAACTGCACCAATTGTGGCAAGAGGAGTGGTCAAAAATTCAACCAGAAGCTTGCCAGAAGCTTGTGGATGGCTACCAAAAGCGCCTAACTGCAGTGAAACTTGCCAAGGGACATGTAACCAAATATTAACATTGCTGTATATATACTTTTGACCCAGCAGATTTGCTCACATTTTCAGTAGACCCATAATAAATTCATAAAGGAACCAAACTTCATGAATGTTTTTTGTGACCAACAAGTATGTGCTCAAATCACTCTATCACAAAAAAATAAGAGTAGTAGAAATTATTGTAAACTCAAGACAGCCATGACATTATGTTCTTTACAAGTGTATGTAAACTTTTGACAACGACTGTGGACTGTCAGAAAAATATTAGACACATCGTCAATATTCAGCAATATCATTTTATAATTTTATAGCTGCTGGATGATTTAAGGGGCTGGTTAAAACTAACTAAATTGATGTGTTTTGGTGTTTACTGGTGTTTTAAAAAAAATGCTGTTATTTTTTTTATTTAGGAAATATATTATCATCATCGGGCAACCCTGAGGGCCGCTGGCACACTCGATTACACGCCGCCATGGCAACGGAGGGGTCCTCCTTCCGAGCCCTGCATCCCTTAATAGCACATCTGGGAAGGTGAGGCCTCTATAGTGGACTGGGCTATTGGGTTTCCACAACAGTAGTGGCTGAATGATTTCCCCAGTGGCCCGATAGCAGAGTGGCGGAATATCCCCGTATATATATATATATGCCCTAATCTAAGATAGCATGCTCCAACCAGTGGATGTTTTGGACACATCCAGGCGCTTCTGTAGTGTAGTAGTAGAGGAGAATAGGCTCTATCAGCGTTCTGATGATGTCAATTCCATCTCATTGTCGATGGTCGCGTGCCAAATCTTGTGCAGCTTATCCATTCCGCGTCTTTGTGGAATTTCATATCCTTTGCGGCATCCATTATATAAGACCCAAGATACTTGAAGTCGGTTATTTGGTTTATACTGTTGCCAGAAGATGACAAAAGGCAGCAATTTGGAACTGACGAGATTACTTCTGCCTTGCTTTCATTGCAATGGAGTCCTATTATCAATCAATCAATCAAAGTGTATTTATATAACCCTTAATCACGAGTGTCTCAAAGGGCTGCACAAGCCACAACGACATCCTTGGCTCAGATCCCACATCAGGGCAAGAAAAAACTCAACCCAATGGGATACAATGAGAAACCTAGGAGGGGACCGCAGATGTGGGACTCCCACCCCTGGGCGACCGGTGCAATGGACGTCGAGTGGATCTACAAACCCCCGTTTCCATATGAGTTGGGAAATTGTGTTAGATGTAAATATAAACGGAATACAATGATTTGCAAATCATTTTCAACCCATATTCAGTTGAATATGCTACAAAGACAACATATTTGATGTTCAAACTAATAACCTTTTTTTTTTTTTTTTTGCAAACAATCATTAACTTTAGAATTTGATGCCAGCAACATGTGACAAAGAAGTTGGGAAAGGTGGCAATAAATACTGATAAAGTTGAGGAATACTCATCAAACACTTATTTGGAACATCCCACAGGTGTGCAGGCTGATTGGGGAACAGGTGGGTGCCATGATTGGGTATAAAAACAGCTTCCCAAAAAATGCTCAGTCTTTCACAAGAAAGGATGGGGCGAGGTACACCCCTTTGTCCACAACTGCGTGAGCAAATAGTCAAACAGTTTAAGAACAACGTTTCTCAAAGTGCAATTACAAGAAATTTAGGGATTTCAACATCTACGGTCCATAATATCATCAAAAGGTTCAGAGAATCTGGAGAAATCACTCCACGTAAGCGGCATGGCCGGAAACCAACATTGAATGACCGTGACCTTCGATCCCTCAGACGGCACTGTATCAAAAACCGACATCAATCTCTAAAGGATATCACCACATGGGCTCGGGAACACTTCAGAAAACCACTGTCACTAAATACAGTTTGTCGCTACATCTGTAAGTGCAATTTAAAGCTCTACTATGCAAAGCGAAAGCCATTTATCAACAACATCCAGAAACGCCGCCGGCTTCTCTGGGCCCGAGATCATCTAAGATGGACTCATGCAAAGTGGAAAAGTGTTCTGTGGTCTGACGAGTTCACATTTCAAATTGTTTTTGGAAATATTGGACATTGTGTCATCCGGACCAAAGGGGAAGCGAACCATCCAGACTGTTATCGACGCAAAGTTCAAAAGCCAGCATCTGTGATGGTATGGGGGTGCATTAGTGCCCAAGGCATGGGTAACTTACACATCTGTGAAGGCACCATTAATGCTGAAAGGTACATACAGGTTTTAGAACAACATATGCTGCCATCTAAGCGCCGTCTTTTTCATGGACGCCCCTACTTATTTCAGCAAGACAATGCCAAGCCACGTGTTACAACAGCGTGGCTTTGAATAAAAAAGAGTGCGGGTACTTTCCTGGGCCGCCTGCAGTCCAGACCTGTCTCCCATCGAAAATGTGTGGCGCATTATGAAGCGTAAAATACGACAGTGGAGACCCCGGACTGTTGAACGACTGAAGCTCTACATAAAACAAGAATGGGAAAGAATTCCACTTTCAAAGCTTCAACAATTAGTTTCCTCAGTTCCCAATCGTTTATTGAGTGTTGTTAAAAGAAAAGGTGATGTAACACAGTGGTGAACATGCCCTTTCCCAACTACTTTGGCACGTGTTGCAGCCATGAAATTCTAAGTTAATTATTATTTGCAAAAAAAAATTAAGTTTATGAGTTTGAACATCAAATATCTTGTCTTTGTAGTGCATTCAATTGAATATGGGTTGAAAAGGATTTGCAAATCATTGTATTCCGTTTATATTTACATTTAACACAATTTCCCAACTCATATGGAAACAGGGTTTGTAGTTAATAGTGTGAAGGTCCAGTCCATAGTGGGTCCAGCAGGAGATCTTCTTGAGTGGAGACAAGTCAGCAGCGCAGAGACGTCCCCAACTGATGCACACATTAGTGATCCACCCCGGGTCCCGACTTTGAACAGCTAGCGCTCATCTGTGGTCACCTAATAACCTCTCCATGCAGGACAGGGGGGCAGAGCAGAAAAAGAGACGGCAGATCAACTGGTCTAAAAGGGGGGTCTATTTAAAGGCTAGAGTATACAAATGAGTTTTAAGATGGGACTTAAATGCTTCTACTGTGGTAGCATCTCTAACTGTTAACGGGAGGGCATTCCAGAGTACTGGAGCCCAAAATAGAAAACGCCCTATAGCCCACAGACTTTTTTAGGGCTCTGGGAATCACTAATAAGCCGGGGTTCTTAATGAAATTCAGCATTTGTGACAAGATCGGAGAGCAGAGCGATGTCGTCGGCAAAATTGAGGTCAGTAAGGTGTGAGGCAGGTTGCCTTCTGCTGCGTCTTGGGTGGAGCTGTAGGCCCTTGTGGTTAATTGTGCCCAGAGAGAAGCACAGGATGTAGTCCAGTACAATGATAAACAGAAATGAAGCTAGCGCATCCCCTCGTAAGACTTCCGCTTCGATTTGGAAGGACGCTGTTTCGCCATCAGCTGTGATAACCGAAGCCTGAGTGTTGGCATAGAGCGCTTTAATTGAGACAATAATAGGTTGTGAGATGCCGTAGAGGGGGAGGATGTTTAACGTGGCTTACCGATTGATAGAGTCTAATACTCTCCGAAAGTCCACAAAGCAGATCGTGAAGTCCTTGTTGAGCTTTTTGATTTCCTTAATAATGTGACGTAGAGGCAACATTTGTGGGATGGGAGATTGGTCCCTTCTAAAGCCATTCTGGTTGTCAACTGCAGGCACAAGCCGATTCAGTAGGAGCTTGTTGTAGATTTTGGTTGCGATCGGTATTAGAGAGGTAATTGGAGGCCAATGTCAGGTCCCATTTTTTGCAAACAATACCAACCTTCGTCCAGGCAGATGGTGGCGATAAAACAGAAATGGTGTGATTACAGAACTTGAGCAGTAGGTCAGGAAAAAAGGATGAGACTCAGGATTTTATTGAGGGCACGAGACTTGTTAGTTCTCAGAGACTACTGCTCCATACTCCTGTATGGTGAATGGAGACACGCTAATGTTCCTGACTCTGATTAGCCTGTCCGTAATGTTTTGCCCTAATCTTAACCAATGGTCACTCATCATAGTAAACCAGCCAATCTTCATGGATTTTCTTATACGTGGAGTTTCACTAGTCCATCTCTCTCTTTCTTTTCTCTTTCTCTTCTCCCTCTCTCGTCTTTTGTAGCTTGTAGCTTTGTAGCTGAGCTACGGAAATAGCTACTTGTTTAAAAAGTAGCGAAGCTACTGCCAAGCTACCGAGAAATGTAAGCTACGTAGCTTCGCTACATGTAACGAGCTACTGCCCAACACTGATTATAGGCCAGGCTGCTGCGTGTAGGTTTGAAAAGCTGAGGTATCTTGTCCAGGGTGTACCCCGCCTACTGCCCGAATGCAGCTGAGATAGGCTCCAGCATCCCCGTGACCCCGAACAGGACAAGAGGTAGAAAATGGATGGATGGATAGATGCAGTTTTAGTAGATCACATGCAACATGCCCGCTAATGGAACACACACTTTCATAATTAGTACACACTGTTTAGCTTGTGGTATTTGGATCTTAGTAGATCAGGCCCTTAGTTTTTTTAGCATAATCGGTAATTTACCTACCAATCGTGGCTCGGGTGGTAGAGCGGCCGTGCCAGCAACTTGAGGGTTCCTGGTTCGATCTCCAGCTTCCGCCATCCTAGTCATATCCACTTCACCCTTGCTCCTGATGGGCCGTGGTTAGGGCCTTGCATGGTGTGTGAATGTGTGTATGAATGGGTGAATGTGGAAAAAGTGTCAAAGCGCTTTGAGTTCCTTGAAGTGAAGGTAGAAAAGCGCTATAGAAGTATAATCCATTTTACCATTTTGAGTGAGTGTTATCTTATTGTCTGACTTGTTTGAATCAGTTTGTTAGTTAGTTAATTTGTTAGTTTTTTGGATGTGATATTTCGTCACCAAATTAGTTCCTCTGCTAGTTAGTTTGTTGGCTACAAGTAGAGATGTCGGATAATATCGGTCTGCCGATATTATCGGTCGATAAATGCTATAAAATGTAATATCGGAATTTATCGGTATCGGTTTCAAAAAGTAAAATTAATGACCTTTTAAAACGCTGCTGTACGGAGCGGTACATACCCGGTAAAACACGGACTTAGGGAGCAGTACAGCCCCTCCCCTCTCCCTTCTACAAAAACACACAACACAGGAGTTGACGATTGCAACATGAGAGGTTTACCGGCGACGCTTGATGACCTCATCAAACCGCCGTGAGCGGAGCATAACAACAACAAGAGCGTGTTGTTGCCGGTGCTGTAGCCGTGGCTAACAAGCGAGCTCGCTCGGTGACTGACTAACGACACCATGTCTATGGTTTGGGATTAATTTTAAATTGTGTCTGACGGATACAAAACTGGCAATTTGCAATGACTGCAAAAAGTTGGTTTTGCGAGGAGGAACCAAGACATCTTCCTTTAATTCGAGCAATTTGATCTCCCACCTCTTCAAGAATCATAAGGAGATACACGATGAATACAAGCAGAAGACGGATGAAAAGCAAACACCGGAAAAAAGTAGTACCACACAGTTGTCGCTTAAAGACTCCGCCGAGAAAAAAACAAAAATACAACAAAAACCACCCCAGGGCAAAAGCTCACGTTGTGGTCAGGGACAACACACGCAATATGGCAAAAGCTATGGTAGCTAGTCTGCCCTGCAAGGCGCACACTTTGCAGCTTGCCCTGTCTCAACGCAGCATTTCAGAAGCTCTGGCTGACTGCAAGGCCACTTCAAGCACTCACCACTCGCTTGCAGCACATTTTTGTTACTCATACAAATACATTAGAGCAGGGCAGATTGAGCCCAGTTTATAATTTCCTGTTATACAGTATGCCAGGTAGTCTACTAAAGGAGGACTATGTTATTGTTTACTTTATTACTCTAGTATACTCTGGACTGAAGCTATGTGCCTTCATTGTTTTTGTAGCTGTTGTTTCGAGGCATGTTAAAAAAAAAATAAAAAAAAATAAAGCACTTTGTGAAAGTCAAAGTGTAGTATTTCCCATAGTTGTAATGGGTATCAGGATTATCTCATGGAGAGCATGTCCCAAATTCCAAGCTGTTTTGAGGCATGTTAAAAAAAAAAGAATGCACTTTGTGACTTCAATAATAAATATGGCAGTGCAATGTTGGCATTTTTTTCCATAACTGGAGTTGATTTATTTTGGAAAACCTTGTTTTTGATTGATTGATTGAAACTTTTATTAGTAGATTGCACAGTACAGTACATATTCCGTACAATTGACCACTAAATGGTAACACCCCAATAAGTTTTTCAACTTGTTTACGTCGGGGTCCACGTTAATCATTTCATGGTAAAGTTACATTATTTAATGCATCCAGCGGGGCATCACAACAAAATTAGGCATAATAATGTGTTAATTCCACGACTGTATATATCGGTATCGGTTGATATCGGAATCGGTAATTAAGAGTTGGACAATATCGGATATCGGCAAAAAAGCCATTATCGGACATCTCTAGTTACAAGTTTTGTTGGTTGGTTTGTTTATGCATTTGTGGTTTAGTTGTTAGATTAAAATCATCAGTTAGTTGGTTCATCAATCAGTCAGGTACCTTGTTTGTGTTCGTTAGTTTACTTGTTCATTCATTAATTAGTTGCTCTGTGAGTTTGTTGGATATTTCTTTGCTTGTTTGTTTGAAATGTACTTTTTTTTTTAGTTAGTGTGTTAGTCAGTTACATTGTTTTGTCAGTGATTGACTTTTTCTGTCCTTACTCGTTTTTTTTCCACGCCACTTGTTGCAGTTTGTTATGTTGTAGCTCCAGCCGTGTGACTCACCGCAGATAGTAAATAGTCGGGCAACTGTCTGCCTGTGTAGCGATGCACACGCCCACTTCCACAGTCGTGTAAACACAATGAGGTGTTCTAATGGAGGAAAAATGCGGACTGTAGGTCAGACAAGATGAAGTGACCTACTGATGATGCTGTGGTGTGCTGTGTGAAGGTGTGGGCGTGTTGTGTTGTGTGCATGTGTGGGTTTGTTGTGTTTGCACTCACGGTTACCAAGCCCTATGCATGTTTTTGCATCCTCACCTGAGATTGGCAGACATTACAGATTTTCAGCCCAAACGCACTGTTGTCTACCCATGAGCTCATGTCTGGAACCCCACCCTCCCTCAATCCAGTCTGGAACGAGATAAAGCATCAATAAAAAAAATCATTATGGCAATACAGAAGGACTATTGTAAAGTCTCCAAAACTTCATATTACCAGGTTTTTGTATTATTTATGTGTGTACACTAGGATCCACCCACAGACACCATGAATGGAGTCATTGAACACACACCCTGAAGAGAGTGTGTGCGTGTGTGTGAGGGTTACCAGAAAAAAGTCTCTTAGATGACGAGTGTGAAGCATTCAGGTTTGTTTGGGTCAATCAATATCAATCAATTTCCTTTATTTAACTAGGTAAGTCTCTTCTACAAGAGTGACCTGGCTAGAAGGGCAGCAAAACTAAGTTCTGAGAATACATATAACAACAAAAACAGCAGCAGTCACACACTAGAGTTAAACATACAAATTACTGACATTAACATAAAAACACGCAATAGGATAACATTTTTTGAAAATGTTTCAATAAAAAAAAAATTTAAAAACAAGTACAATGCCCATTTGAACTGTTTTTTCGATCCTTTAAAATGGACCGATGACCCCCTGCGAGAGATTTACAGTGGACACTCCAAGTTCAAACAGAAACTGCTTCTAATGTGTTGATATTTTGCCTGTGATCATGTTTTACTAGCAGACTGAACTGTAATGCAAGTGTAAAAAGAAGCTAGACACTACACACAAAAAAATGCTGGGTTAAAAAATAACCCAATTTTAACCCAACTGCTGGTTCAGAAAAGGACGGACTCCTTATTTGAGTTATTTTGACTCAACATTTTGGGTTAATTTTTTCAACCCAATTTTTGTGTTGAATTATTTAACCAAAAAGTTGAGTTATGATAACTTAATGTTTGTTTATTCTCAACCAAACTATTGGGTTGAATTGTTTAACCCAAACTGGTTGATTCGTAACCCAACTATTGGGTTGAATTTATTTCACACAAAAGCTGAGTTATGCTCACTACAATGTTGGGTTATTCCAAACCCAACTATTGGGTTGCGCAATTTAGCGCTCTTTGACCCAATAGTTTGTTAACAATTATACATTTTACTGTTGGTTTGTCCTACACCTTCCCAACTACTGATCAAAAATATTTTTATTCCATTAAAATATACTCAAAAGCAAGATCTGAGTGAAATTGTTTTTGCAAGAATTGTTGTGTATGGTCATAGTACTTCTATACAGCATGCACAAATATTTTCAAGTACATAATGAGTTAATGAGATTAATCCTTGATAAATTCCCTTGGAAAAAAGTACCTTTTTAATAAAAAAAAAAGTATTTTACCCAAAAATGCATTACTCATTGAAAAACAACCCAAACATGGTTCATAGTTTTGAAAACCCAGAAATGGAATTAAAATAATACCCTTATAACCCAAGAAATGGATTGCTCTTCATAAAAATAACTCAAAAATTTAACCCAACACTTGCAACTCATAAATTGGGTTATCAAATTAACCCAGCATTTTTTAGTGTGTACAGCCAGGCACAAACCGTGGAGACAATAAAACGTCCTAATTCGAAATATAGTGATTTACATTATCCCTTCATTTTTGACATACATATTTGTCATTCAAGTCTAAAAAGGAGTTAATGGCTTTTAATACCAACTTGTATGTTGACTGTGGAGTCTTACTGCTTTCCATAGGAGCACTTTTACTTCACGTACATTCTTGTATTGCTACTGATTTGTCACAAAAAAGACAAATAAAAAGCAATTTAACACAAACAAAAAGCTAAGCCATACTTATTTTTTTTACTTAGATTTTCCGGGAGACTCCCGAAATTCAGTGCCTCTCCTGAAAACCTCACGGGACAAATCTTCTCCCGAAAATCTCCCGAAATTCAGGTCGAGCTGGAGGCCACGCCCCCTCCAGCTCCATGCGGACCTGACCTGTTTTCACGTCCGCTTTCCCACAATGTAAACAGCGTGCCTGCCCAATCATGTCATAACTGTAGAATGATGGAGGGCGAGTTCTTGGTTTCTTATGTGGTTTTATTGTTAGGCGGTTTCATTAACGTCCTCCCAGCGCGGTAACAACACACAACAACAGCAGTCACGCTTTCGTCTACCGTAAAGCAGTTCGTCTGCCGTAAACAGCAATGTTGTGACACTCTTAAACAGGACAATGCTGCCATTTACTGTACATGCATATGTGACAATAACATCTACATGAAAAATAGTGACAGAGAATAGAACAAGGATGGACAATTCAACCCTTAACTCAACAATGAGTAGATGAGTGTTATGTGTGTGTATATGTGTAAATAAATGAACACTGAAATTCAAGTATTTCTTATATATATATATATATATATATATATATTTATATATATATATATATATATATATATATATATATATATATATATATATATATATAGCTAGAATTCACTGAAAGTCAAGTATTTCTTATATATATATATATATATACAGGACTGTTTCATGAGGGGGGGTACCCTCAATCATCAGGAGATTTATCCTGATGATTGAGGGTACCCCCCTCATGAAACAGGCCTGCAGAGATGAAATAGTCTTGTGATTTTTTTCCCCACACATACATATATTGCGCTCTACTACGGTATCGAGCACTATTTTTTGGATAACCTTATTAAGACATATATATATATATATATATATATATATATATATATATGAAATACTTGACTTGGGGAATTCTAGCTGTAAATATACTCCTCCCCTCTTAACCACGCCCCCCCTCCCGACCACCGCCCGAAATCGGAGGTCTCAAGGTTGGCAAGTATGAGCTAAGCACTGATACTGGTATGACATGGAAATAAGTGATTTGTATTAGGCTTTGATATTTGTATCTTTCCAAGTGTAAAAATAAATCAACCAAAAAAGTTTGTACTTTGAATGTGGGAGTGGTAATTCACATAACTTCACATGTTTTTTTTTTTCTTTCTTTGGAATAAGTGTCATCAAAATGCCACAGCAAGCCGAAGAAAAAGCCAGTTAGTCACTAAACTGAGGTCTTGCGACATCTTGTGTGACGGCATGCATGCAGAGTAGGGATGTACGGTATACCGGTAAACAAATGCCATGGGTGGATCTACACCTGACATCCACTGTAATGATACCAAGTACAATAGCGTATCTAGTCGATAGTACTATGATTACATCGATATGTTTTAGCATCACAAAATCTTCTTTCGTTTAAAAAAAAAATTATATTATGTCTATAAACTCAGGAAATATGTCCCTGGACACATGAGGACTTTGAATATGACCAATGTATGATCCTGTAACGACTTGGTATCAGATTGATACCCGAATTTGTGGTATCACCCAAAACTAATGTAAAGTATCAAACAACAGAAGAATAAGTGATTATTACATTTTAACAGAAGTGTAGAAAGAACATGTTAAAGGGGAGGTAAGCAGATATTAACAGTAAATGAACAAGTAGATTAATCATTCATTTTCTACCACTTGTCCTTAATAATGTTGACAAAATAATAGAATGATACATTACACAATATGTTACTGCATATGTCAGCAGACTAAATTAGGAGCCTTTGTTTGCTACTTACTAATAAAAGACAAGTTGTTTTTATTTTATTTAAGGACAAACTTGCAATATGAAACATATGTTTAATGTACCCTAAGATTTTTTGTTAAAATAAAGCCAATAATGCAATTTTTTGTGGTCCCCTTTATTTAGAAAAGTACGGAAAAGTACTGAGAAATATCGAAATACATTTTTGGTACCGGTACTGGTACCAAAATATTGGTATCGGGACAAAACTAATGCAGAGAATTCCAACTCCGACATAATACGTGACTTCAGAGGTATATATGTTAGAAAAAAAGTTGGTAGAATGCGGTTTTGTATGACTCAACTGTGAAAAGAGGGTTTATTCGCTTCTTAGACCTTAATGTTGCAATATCAGAGTTTCAGGAAAAGGGGTCTGTCATCAATGTGTATCATCTGTGCTGTCTTTCACTTCCTGTTTGTCTGTGCCAAGTCTTTGATCATAAAGCCAATGTGTGTGTCTGTGTGTGCGCTCACCACCAGCTGTCTGTGTTTTGATTTTCACTTGTTATGCCGTGCTTGGCTGCTACCTGAACCGAGGCTAACAGCCCTCACCACTACACTCAATGACGCACAAAATAGTGACGTAAGGCAATCACAATTAGAGCAATGAATGACATGTGGTGAAAATCTTATTGTATATATCTTTTATTGCTCTTTTATCCTGCACTACAATGAGCTAATGCAACGAAATGTTGTTCTTATCTGTACTGTAAAGTTCAAAGTTGAATGACAATAAAAGGAAGTCTAAGTCTAAGTCTCTTTAAGTCTAAAATAGAAATACAGTAGAACCTCAATTTGCGAGCTCAACTGGTTTGACGACCAAAAACAAAAAAAACGCAAAAACAATGAACTTTTAGAAAACAAATATTGTTTGAAAAACCAATAGAATAGAATGTTACGACAAACAACTAATCTTGTCAGAGTGCGTAGGTGACGAACCCCAAGATGCAGAGATGGCGGCAGGCTTGGTGCAGGAAAACATGATTTAATTTAACTCTATAACAAGAAACAAACAAAAGGGTACAAACAAAAGGTGCGCACAAGGCGGAGAACCAACTTGGCTATGAACAGAAACTAGCACAAAGGCTAAACTATGGACAAGAAACAAAAACACTTACTGCGACACGAATAAACAAAACTCACGTGGCAAGAAACAAGCAGAATGAACTATGACATGAACAGAGTGAACAGAAGTAGACAGAGCTACAACGACAAGTATAAATGACACTGACCTCGACAATCATTAGCGACATTGACAAGTAGACACTACAATAATCCAGCCCTGACTGGAGGTCAAAGCAGGTCTAAATAGCAGCTGGCTGATTGACACCAGGTGTGGCCAGGTGCCAATCAGCCATAGCTGAGGGGACAGCACTCAGAGAGACAAACAGGAAACTGAACCAAAATAAGAGTGCTGACAGGAAATAAAACAAACACAGAGGAAAAACTAAAACTTGACCAAACTGTCAGGGACAAGCCTGACAAATCTAGCGTTATGAAATAATGTTATAAAAATGTAAAGCATTTACCGTATTTTTCGGACTATAAGTCACAGTTTTTTTCATAGTTTGGCCGGGGGTGCGACTTATACTCAGGAGCGACTTATGTGTGAATTTATTAACACATTACCGTAAAATATCAAATAATAAATTAAGAGACTAGACGTATAAGATTTCATGGGATTTAGGGATTAGGAGTGACAGATTGTTTGGTAAACGTATAGCATGTTCTATATGTTATAGTTATTTGAATGACTCTTACTTGCTTTGGTGTCGTGAAGTGAAGTGAATTATATTTATGTAGCGCTTTTTCTCTAGTGACTCAAAGCGCTTTACATAGTGAAACCCAATATCTAAGTTACATTTAAACCAGTGTGGGTGGCACTAGGAGCAGGTGGGTAAAGTGCCTTGCCCAAGGACACAACGGCAGTGACTAGGATGGTGGAAGCGGGGATCGAACCTGGAACCCTCAAGTTGCTGGCACGGCCACTCTACCAACCGAGCTATACCGCCCCGTCGTCTCCTTCCCCTGCTGTACGTAACGTCAGGTGTCTCAAAATACAAGTTGGGGCACTAGTAAGTTGAGGTACCACTGTAGTCTGTTCCAGGATCCCTGTTTAAGTGTAAAAATAAGTTAACTGCTATCTGTGTTGGCCCTGCGATGAGGTGGCAACTTGTCCAGGGTGCACCCCGCCTTCCGACCGAGTAAAGCTGGGATAGTCTCCAGCACGTCTCCGCGACCCTGAGAGGATGGATGGATGGATGCTGTACAATATGAGTAAAAAAAACTGAAACTACTCACCTTTTGATGACGTGAGATGGCGTTGAGGCTATGTTACGGAAGCATATCGGGAAGGGATTTATAGAGGCAACTGGGTGTGTCGGGGAGGCATATCTCATCACATTAAAACCGAACAGAGCTGTCGTTGTGGTCAGCGTTCCCTTCTTCTTTCATTACTGATTGTACTGAGCAGCTTGGACATATATCACTACACCTTACTATACTGTACATTTTTTTTTAGATTTTACAGTTAAAAAAAAAACCTGGCGGCTCAGTTGCCAGAATTTTACCGGAAAATTAATGGTGTTTTTTTTTTACACAATATTTACAGGGTACTGTGAATGGAAAAACTTACTATTTTTACGGTAAAATTCTGGCGACTAAGCTGCCAGTTTTTTACCGTAGTAGCATCTATGATCTTCTTTTACAGTCTAAGTTACATTTGTATAGTCACCATCAGGCTTTTTTTCCTTTTTGTCATCATAGGTACTCTTTAAAAAACACAAAAACACACTTGTACAATTGGTCTACAGTCAAATGCTCTACCACTGAGCTGGAGCCTTATAGACTGTAGTGTTCTCGACCTAAACTTGGATAACTTTTAATATTAATTGATCTGATTGCTCATTTTCAGCCATATTTTACAGAGCAGCCAGGACAGTGTACCACTGATTCCCACTTACAGTTCTTTGGTCCATGGTAACAGTCTGTTTCCCTTTCTGTGGCGACATCACAACACAAACCCCCCCCCCCCCCCCAAAAGCCAAAGAAAAAGTAAATCACATTGTTTTAGATCCTAACTGAGCTGTTTTATATACAAAAGTATATATATGTATATATACATATGTATGTATGTACAGTATATATACAGGTAAAAGCCAGTAAATTAGAATATTTTGAAAAACTTGATTTATTTCAGTAATTGCATTCAAAAGGTGTAACTTGTACATTATATTTATTCATTGCACACAGACTGATGCATTCAAATGTTTATTTCATTTAATTTTGATGATTTGAAGTGGCAACAAATGAAAATCCAAAATTCCGTGTGTCACAAAATTAGAATATTACTTAAGGCTAATACAAAAAAGGGATTTTTAGAAATGTTGGCCAACTGAAAAGTATGAAAATGGAAAATATGAGCATGTACAATACTCAATACTTGGTTGGAGCTCCTTTTGCCTCAATTACTGCGTTAATGCGGCGTGGCATGGAGTCGATGAGTTTCTGGCACTGCTCAGGTGTTATGAGAGCCCAGGTTGCTCTGATAGTGGCCTTCAACTCTTCTGCGTTTTTGGGTCTGGCATTCTGCATCTTCCTTTTCACAATACCCCACAGATTTTCTATGGGGCTAAAGTCAGGGGAGTTGGCGGGCCAATTTAGAACAGAAATACCATGGTCCGTAAACCAGGCACGGGTAGATTTTGCGCTGTGTGCAGGCGCCAAGTCCTGTTGGAACTTGAAATCTCCATCTCCATAGAGCAGGTCAGCAGCAGGAAGCATGAAGTGCTCTAAAACTTGCTGGTAGACGGCTGCGTTGACCCTGGATCTCAGGAAACAGAGTGGACCGACACCAGCAGATGACATGGCACCCCAAACCATCACCCAACCATGCAAATTTTGCATTTCCTTTGGAAATCGAGGTCCCAGAGTCTGGAGGAAGACAGGAGAGGCAAGGGATCCACGTTGCCTGAAGTCTAGTGTAAAGTTTCCACCATCAGTGATGGTTTGGGGTGCCATGTCATCTGCTGGTGTCGGTCCACTCTGTTTCCTGAGATCCAGGGTCAACGCAGCCGTCTACCAGCAAGTTTTAGAGCACTTCATGCTTCCTGCTGCTGACCTGCTCTATGGAGATGGAGATTTCAAGTTCCAACAGGACTTGGCGCCTGCACACAGCGCAAAATCTACCTGTGCCTGGTTTACGGACCATGGTATTTCTGTTCTAAATTGGCCCGCCAACTCCCCTGACTATAGCCCCATAGAAAATCTGTGGGGTATTGTGAAAAGGAAGATGCAGAATGCCAGACCCAAAAACGCAGAAGAGTTGAAGGCCACTATCAGAGCAACCTGGGCTCTCATAACACCTGAGCAGTGCCAGAAACTCATCGACTCCATGCCACGCCGCATTAACGCAGTAATTGAGGCAAAAGGAGCTCCAACCAAGTATTGAGTATTGTACATGCTCATATTTTTCATTTTCATACTTTTCAGTTGGCCAACATTTCTAAAAATCCCTTTTTTGTATTAGCCTTAAGTAATATTCTAATTTTGTGACACACGGAATTTTGGATTTTCATTTGTTGCCACTTCAAATCATCAAAATTAAATGAAATAAACATTTGAATGCATCAGTCTGTGTGCAATGAATAAATATAATGTACAAGTTACACCTTTTGAATGCAATTACTGAAATAAATCAAGTTTTTCAAAATATTCTAATTTACTGGCTTTTACCTGTATATATATATATATAGTACAGGCCAAAAGTTTGGACACATCTGCTCATTCAATGCATTTTCTTTATTTTCATGACTATTTACATTGTAGATTGTCACTGAAGGCATCAAAACTATAAATGAACGCATGTGGAGTTATGTACTTAACAAAAAAAAGGTGAAATAACTGAAAACATGTTTTATATTCTAGTTTCTTCAAAATAGCCACCCTTTGCTCTGATTACTGCTTTGCACACTCTTGGCATTCTCTCAATGATCTTCAAGAGGTAGTCACCTGAAATGTTTTTCACTTCAAAGGTGTGCCTTATCAGGATTGATTAGTGGAATATCTTGCTTTATCAATGGGGTTGGGACCTTGTATAAACATATATATATATATATATATATATATATATATATATATATATATATATATATATATATATGTGTGTGTGTGTGTGTGTGTGTGTGTACATATTATATTAATACAATGTATAAATAATTAATTGAATTAGATATTAAAGTATGTGAAAGTTGGACTCCTACGTTGTTTACGTCCGTGACAACCTTCTTAAAGTTTCGTAATCAATCAGAAATCTCAAGCAGCTAAAATGCACCAAACATGGATAAGTGTGGAGGTAGTGTTTTTCCCACCATGCTTTGTAATGGATTTAAATGGGTGTAATTCAGAATTTTTTTAAGGTGCATGGACATGTTTTTATAATTCCTACAAATTGTGTTATATTGCGTTATATGTGATCATGTCTGTTGGCATTTTGTGTTGGTTCGATTTTATTTATTTTTTTGCACCATGACTAGGGAAAGTTGTTTGCATATAATTAAATGCTGCACTTGGTATAGCATGCATTACTCATGCTGTCCTCAAGATGGCGACAAAGCAGCAGTGTAATAAGGGAAGTGAATTATATTTATATAGCGCTTTTCTCTAATGACTCAAAGTGCTTTACATATTGAAACCCAATATCTAAGTTACATTTAAACCAGTGTGGGTGGCACTGGGAGCAGGTGGGTAAAGTGTCTTGCCCAAGGACACAACGGCAGTGACTAGGATGGCGGAAGCGGGAATCGAACCTGGAACCCTCAAGTTGCTGGCACGCCCACTCTACCAACCGCCCCAATAATCAATTTTAAAATGAATTAAAATCTCCCTGCGGCCGGATTCCTCATTAACTTCATGACGTCACGAGGGCCAAGTTGGCCCGCGAGCCGTAGTTTGGATACCCCTGCTCAATGGTCATTATCACACTTTCACTCCTTGCGATCACAGGTGTCCTATTTGAGCTGGCATACAATAAAGCAAAAAAAAAAAAAAACACTCACTTGTAGAGTTAATCCTTAAAATGCTCACTGAGCTGAAATTTAATGTCGCTTTGTTAAATTAACTACCCTCCTAAGTCTCAATAAGTACTATTTCTGGTTCAGGTCACGTCAGTTGCTTTGCAACCATTTTTTTGTATGCCATTTGAATGAAAACAGCTCAATGCTAAGTGGGAGTTTTCCAAGAAGTGTCGGATTATGGTTTTTAATACTGCGCTGAGTGAGCAATGATAGATGCATGGGTGAAGTATGTAAGTAGAGATCAAGGATTAGGTAAATGAAGGATTTTCCAGACGGGAGAGTAATCTAGACGTGTCAATATTCAGCCTCTACGGGGGTAAAACGAAAAAAAGAAAAAAAATTGAAAGGCAAGTAGATAATCCTGATAGTGATTGCGTAATGTGAGTGAGTGTGTTATATGGTGAACAGACGGTACAATTAGTCACTCACTCTGATGTCTTTAGGCCGAGTGCTGACACGTCACATCAGACGTGCAGATACACACTCGATTTTACGCAAGCTACAATGATGAATCCCTAAATACAGTGGATTGTCAAAGGTGTTGATTGGACACCAAATTGCTTGATTTTGTGGGGACTACAGTCGACAAAAAATGACACCAAAGATAATGAGGGGCGGCACACACATACTGTATGTACAGCTGCTCTGTTGATCCACCCATAGGAAGATCAGGATTGCCATTATTATGGGATTTAGAAGATTAACACACACCTGCCTGGTGGGATATTAAAGAGCTGTTAGATGTGTGTTTATGTGTTTCACGTACTTGAAAGAGACTCGATGAGGGATGAAAGAAAAGGTGGCCACCTAACTTCCAGCTTCCTTCGCCATTTGAACCGCGACTTCAGAAGGCCCGAAGAGTCGTTAACGCCGTGAGAGGAAGAGGCCTCGTGTGAACAGAAAGAAGTGATGAACAGTGGTCGTCACAGCAGGAGTGATAGAAATAAATTGGACATTAAAACAACACATACTGTATTCCATCCCCATAAAGTATACCATAAATAAAAGAAAGAAAGAAAGAAGAGGAAAGGTAAAGAAGGCCAACAAAGGAAGTGCGCGTGGAAAGCCAACACCGCCTTATTGCTTCGTCCAAATCAAAGGTTAAGATGAAGGTTTAAAAGTAACTTTTATTTTAGGTCTGTCATGGGTGTCGTTTCTTTTCTATTCGCCACTGTGACGTACTTCCACATCTCAGTGTAGACTTTTCCTAAACCACAACTGAGCATATTTACACAAAAACAGCCAAAACTTCCCCAGATGGCTATTTCGGGAAAGTGTATTTCCTCTCAGCACGAGTGTGAAGCCTATTTGGTTTTACATTTGTGTGTACACACTGTGTATGTGTGTTTTCATCACTAAAACAACTTGAATTTTAGCTTTTTTTCCCACCCCACAGTTCTCTCAGTTCACAGTTTAGTCCAGTGCAAACGAAGGGGAACCCCAATTTAACTTCTTGAGGTCAACATTTTTTATCAACAAGTTTTTTTACAATTAATCTTAATATATGATGTGGGGGTGCAGCATTTTACTACTGATCAAGGTCTAGGACTAGGTATTTGTAGGTTATTTTGAGGGATAGTCCAACTCAAACGGGGTGCCCCAATCTTACTGTAAAGTCTTATGGGGGAATATCCGAGTACCCAAAAAAGGTTTGTACAATAACTTCCTTATAAGGATGGGGTATAGCTCAGTGGTAGCAGATCAAGAGGCAACCCCAGGTGCTCGTATCACAGTTCGCTATACTTTCTTATGTGGAATAATCCTGCTCAAACAAGGCTCACCCTTATTTTAAAGCACTATGAGGGATTGAATCCCCCAACAAGTTTCATAGAACAAATCCATGGGTATGGTATGAGGCTGTAGCTCGGTGTTAGTGTACTTAACTTCAGCTCAGGCAGTTCAACTCTGGGATCCTTTCTTTAGTTGGCTGTTGTTCTTTTGCGGCATAGTCATTGTTAACCTTAACCTTAAGCAAGGATAGCCTAAAGCATTGTGAAGGACTGTTTGAATCCCCCAACTAGTTTTCTCCAACAAATCTCTGAGATTTCTGTGGGGGTAGAGCATTTGACTGCAGAGCAAAATGTCTCCAGTTAAACTGTGGGTTCCCCCCTCCTTAGTTGTCGCTAGTTCCTTTAAACGATAGTCCATGTTAAACAAGAGCAGATACTATTTCAAACCTTTATGGAGGTCTGTTTAAATCCCAAGATGAGGGGTGTAGCTCAGCCGTAGAGCATTGGCTGCAAATGAAGAAGTTTCCAGTTTACCAATTCAGTTGTCTGATTCTCCTTTCAAAGGACTTGAGAGTATTCCTAAATCCTATTTTTAAAATTGCACAGTAAAGTTAGTTTGACATACTCTAGGGGGGTATAGCTCAGTGGTAGAGCATATGACTGCCGATCAAGAGTTCATCATTAACACTATTATAAAGCATTGTGAGATACTGTTTGAATTCCCAACAAGCTCTCTTTGAAAAATTAACTGCGGTGTTGTGGGGGTATAGCTCAGTAGTAGAGCATTTTACTGTAGATCAAGAAAAAGTAACTTTTATTTTAAATTATTGTGAGGGACTATTTTACAACTAGTTTTTTCCCCCAACAAATCTCTGCAAAAACTATAGTGGTAAAACTTAGTGGTAGAGCATTTGACTGCTGACAAATAGAGGTTGTCCCCAGCTAAATGACAGATAGTTAATAGTATTGGACCCTTATTGGTTCCATTTGTACACTCAGTTACATTAACATTGATATCGTACATGTGGGCCTATAGCTATAAATGGTGTTAAATGCAGCTTTGATGTAGCAAGCTACTTTTGCCGTGTAGCTTGTTACATTTCGAGGATATCTTCCCATGTATCTTAGCTACATTTAATTGAGATCAACTTGTAGCTTAACTTACTACATTTTCCAAGTAGCTTGCCCATCACTGAACAAGAGTAGCTACTATTTTACAGCATGGCGAAAGAAAGTTTGAATCCCAAACACGTTCCCTGGGGGTATAACTCAATGGTAGAGCATTTGACTATAGAGCAGGAGGTCCGTAGTGCAACTCTGAGTGCCCTTTTTTTTAGTTCTTTCTAGTTGTAGAGGCTGTATTTTAAAGCATTATGGGGGACTTCTAGAATCCACCCACAAGTTGGTGTACATCAAATCTTGCTCTCTTAGGTAGGTGTTTATAGCTCATGGCTAGAACTTTGAACTGCACATCAAGTTTCCCAGTTAAACTACTGGTACCCCATCAGAGTTGTCTGTAGCTTCTGCTAAAGGACCTGAGAGCACCTCCCAATTATATTCTGAAGTTTGCACAACAAGAATGGTTCCACAAATACTTGACTGTTGCAAGGGTGTAGCTCAGTGGCACCGCATTTGATAGCAGCTCAAAAGGTCACTGGTTCAACTCTGGGTGCCCTCTTTCTTGGTCTCTCTTGTGTCATTTGAAGAATGATCCGCCTCAAACAAGGGAATGACTAAATTCAAAGCTCCATGTAGGACTGTTTAAATATCGAAATAAGTGTTTTAAAACAAACCCACTAAGTCCACCCTACTTTGGGTGTACTGAGCTCTTTTTGAAAGACAAGAGAGTTCCCCCATACTATATTTTTATGGTCCCCTTCCACGCCTTGTACAATAAATCCTCTGTTGGGGTTTAGGTGTATAGCTCAGTGGTAAAACATTCGACTGAAGCACAAGAGATCACCAAGTCACCTATAAGTACTCTCTCCCTCGTTGCTATTTAGCTCTAGTTCTTTTGAGGGATAGTCCAATTCAAACAAGGGTATCTCTTAAAACTGTAACAAAAACAAGCCAGTGGTAGAAAATGTGTCTGCAGTTTAAGAGGTCCACAGTTCAGCTCTGGGTACCCCTGACTGTAGTTGTTTTGAAGGATATTCCCGCTCAAATTAATGTTTTGGGGAGGAATCAAATCTGTATGCGTCTCTTTTGTTGTCTTTTATGAAGTCTAAAAAGGTGAAATTCTGAGCAACTCCATATCAATCTAGCCATCTTTGAGCAGGTCACACTTGTGGTGACAGCCGTGTTCCACATCTGCTCCATGCTTGCTACCTCATTGTGCCCTTTGTATATTTAGCTACAACGTTCCACTTCCTTGACTGTTGACGCTGGGAAAAGCCCAAAACAATACCATCATGATTCAGACCTTCCTCTTTTTCCCTCCACATTCAGCATCGTCTGCCTACTTCTCTTTTTCTTCCCATACGCCTCAGTTTGACCTATTGCCAAAACCAAAGGTACCGTGTGAACACCAGACATTGTTTCTCTTCAAAGTAACACAGGTCAAAATCAGCGGGTGGAGCAAATATTTAAATTGATAAAAGTATTTGAAACAACAAATGAAAAGGATAATCATTATTACATAAGCTTATCAATGGCACTTGATTTCCCAGTTTTTATATAGTGGTACCAAAACTTAAGAGTGTTTTGAGATAAGAGCTGTCTCTTAAACATTTTGAGTTATAAGCATCCAGTCTATTAGCTGGTGTAGCAAATGTCACAGTGGCCAACATTAGCTTATAGTTAGTAATTGACATAACTTTGATTTCCAACCATGAGAAGTAAGTAAGTGATTTTGAAGGATAGTGCTGAAAATAAAAAGTGGATAATATTCATTATATTAAAAAAATAAACCATCAAAAACATGATCAAGCGTGAAGCAGACGTGCCTATGAATGTTGTCATTCATCCAGGTCATCGTTATCCCAGGGCATTCAATCGAACGCAACTGGACTGTTTGTTTTGTCTTAGAAGACGTTTCGCCTCACATCCAACTAGGCTTCATCAGTTCCTGCTCATAGACTTAGACTGGTCAGATCTAGTCGAGCGACTGGTGCCAAAAGCCCAAATATATATACTCCAAAACCAGGAGACTATGCCTGAGCAAAGATGGTTTCGCCCTATCGTAGTGAGAAAAACAACTGTTTTGACAAGTAATCCTACGGTCAAAGCCAACAACAGTCAATGAAGTTGAAGTGTAATTTCCCCTCGTTAGCATTGAGGTATTGTGTGGCAGAAGGATCGCTGTGGAACGACTACTACCAGTTCAAAATAGTCGGAATCACCCACGTTAGCATTCCATTTATTTGTAGACAAATTTCACAAATGCAATTCTTGTCACCTCCTGTTACCAGAATGTTTCTAACTCCTGTTATTTGTTAGAAGCTAAATTGCAGAGTCTTTTAGGAATAGTTGGGGCTTCACGGTGGCAGAGGGGTTAGTGCATCTGCCTCACAATACGAAGGTCCTGAGTAGTCTTGGGATCTTTCTGTGTGGAGTTTGCATGTCCTCCCCGTGACTGCGTGGGTTCCCTCCGGGTACTCCGGCTTCCTCCCACCTCCAAAGACATGCACCTGGGGATAAGTTGATTGGCAACACTAAAATTGGCCCTAGTGTGTGGATGTGAGTGTGAATGTTGTCCGTCTATCTGTGTTGGCCCTGCGATGAGGTGGCGACTTGTCCAGGGTGTACCCTGCCTTCCGCCCGATTGTAGCTGAGATAGGCTCCAGCGCCCCCCGCGACCCCAAAGGGAATACGCGGTAGAAAATGGATGGATGGATGGATGAAAGGACAGTGTTGTATGTGGGAGACAGGTGGTGTCGGAGACCACCTCCTCTGTTCAGGGATGATTTTTCAACCTTGACATAGATGGCTTCCCTAACTCCTCTTTCGGACCATCAGTCCTCCCTGTCCAGAATCTATACATTTTTGTTCTCAAAGGAGTGCTGTTTCTCCCTGAGGTGCAGGTAGACAGCTGAGTCTTGGCCTGAAGAGTTTGCCCATCTATGTTGTGCCATTCGTCGGCTTAATGGATGTTTTATTTTCTCAACATATGGATATAGCATACACCAGATAGTTTTGTTGGTGTGGGGTGTCCGGTTTTTAGGATGCACTAGTTTCTGTCTCAGGGTGTTGCCTGGTTTGAAGTGTACTGGGATTTGTTGGTTAAAAATTATGTTTCTACTGCATCCTTGGTTGGAATACAGGTGAACAGGGAGGTCAGCTGATAAGAGGAGATGCACAGTAATTCTCAACACAACTAACTACCAAAACCAGTTGCTTAAACTCCTCAAAGACCCCAACACATATGAAATACTCAAAAGAGACCAAACAAGTTGGTACAAGAGGAGAATCATTGAGTACTTACAAACTCTACAAAAGCCAGAAGCCATCAACCGGGCATTGTATTACCGATTATACCCACAAGACACCATCCCTGGTATTTATGACCTTCCAAAAATACACAAAGATGGGGCTCCCCTCAGACCCTTTGTCAGGAGCATTACCTCTGTGACATACAGTATTGCTAAGTATGTGGGCAACATCTTAGCACCTTCGGTTGGCAAAACTCCACATCATGTCCAAAACTTAATTGACTTTGTAGCGAAGATCAGAGATCTAAAACTGGACAAAAATGAAACTATATTTTCATTCGACGTCACCTCTCTGTTCACCTGTACTCCAACCCAGGATGCAGTAGAGACAGTGAGGTAAGCTCTACTAGGTGATCACACCTTACAAGGTAGATCCACACTAAACCCAGAACAGATTTGTCTTTTGCTGGAACTTTGCCTTAACACTACATACTTTCAATTCATGGAAACATGGTTGTGCCATTGGATTACGTGTATCCCCCTATATTAGCATACCCTTACATGGATGTCATGGAAAAGAAAGCTCTGAGTTCTTTTAAGGGAACAGCACCAACTCATTGGTACAGATATATGCATGACACATGGGTGAATATCAGAAACCAAGAAGTGCAATCCTTCAACAAACACATTAACTCAATGGACAAAAACATCAAGTTCACGTGTGAGGAGGTCAAAAACAGTAACCTTTTTTGGACTGTGACGTCCCACATTGGAGAAAACTGGGGCCGTCGGGTTTTACCGAAAACCCACACATACCGATCAATACCTACTTTGTGACTCACACCACCCACTGGAACACAAACTGGGCGTTATCAGAGCCCTACAACTCAGAGCTGATAATGTTCCTACAAGCCCACAGGCCAAAGAGAAAGAGCTTAGGCATTTGAGGGAAGCCCTCAAAACCTGTGGTTACCCCAGCTGGTCATTTCTGAAAAGTGCGTTCCAGAAATAACAAGAAAATAGTGGATGAGGAGGAAAATGGTGACGGACGCAAAAATATTGTCATTCCATATGTATCAGGTCGGTCTGAGAAACTCAGAAGAAATTTTAACCAACACAACATCCCAATACACTTCAAACCGAGGCAACACCCCGAGACAGAGACTAGTGCATCCTAAAGACCGGACACCCCACACACACAAACAATCTAGTATATGCTATCCAGTGTAATGATGAATGCACTGATTCATTTAATGGGGAAACAAAACAACCACCAAGCCCGCGCATGGCACAGCATAGACAGGCCAAGACTCAGCTGTCTACCTGCACCTCAGGGAGAAACAGCACTCCTTTAAGAACAAAAATTTACAGATTCTGGACAGGGAGGACTGATGGTACGAAAGAGGAGTGAGGGAAGCCATATGTGTAGACTGCAAGCTGACACCAGTAAACAACATCAAAACTTTAAATGTTCCATTGAGAATATAGAGCATTACACATGGTGCTCAAAAATGTGTCAAAATGTTTTAGTACGACTTTGGTAAGCTATGACGCCGCACCGCTTGATGGATTGTCGGAGCATTACCGCTACCGTAGACAGACGTACTGTGGACATACGGGTATCATTATTTTGTGTGTTTAAGGACCAAAAAATGGCCCTAACAGCAGACATATTATCTGGCGTTTTGTTTCGCAATACTCTGCAAAACCACCTTTTCTTACCTTCTGGTACCTGCTGATATGTATTTGGGATCTGCATAAGTCCTGAAAATTTGCGCGCATCCGCCATTCTAGTCCGTGCCCATGCCATGGTCGATAAGCTTCTTCTTTTTCTCTATCTTCTTGTTATGGGACATTCATCCTCTGCTGTTGACATTTCCAATACAAAGTAGCGTAAAGTTAATAATGTGGAAATAATGTGAGTTAATAAAGCACTTCATCTTTCTTACTAAACATTTTGTCCTATAAATTTTGAAAGAAAAATTGAATGTACGGCATCCAATTTTATGTCATTTAAACTTGAGAATGCCAAAAACATTATATTAAAATAGGGATGTCCAAAGTACATTGTTGGATAAAAACCAACAGTAAGAACGTTTTAAAAAAAGAAGTAAATCATTTATAATGTAATGAGAAAAAAGCTGACAATTTGATAGTAATAACTCAGAGGTGTTAAATTTTTTTTTGACCAAGGGTTGCAAACTTAAAAGTCAAAGTATGTGGGGGCCATTTTAAAATAGTTTTATTGTGTAAGTTAAAAAAAATAAATATATATAATGCTATATATAGCTTTATCTAATAAGTGACAGTGTATTATTAATATTTAGTAGTAACACGATTTCAGCTTTTTGTCTTTTTTTTTTAACGTTTTTACTGTTGATTTTTTTAACCCCTATGATAATTAATAATAGTACACTTTGTCACCTATAACACAAAGCCGACACTTAGTTTTGTCTTTAAAGGCCTACTGAAACCCACTACTACCGACCACGCAGTCTGATAGTTTATATATCAATGATGCCAATACGGCCGGGTTAGCTTACTAAAGTGCAATTTTAAATTTAGCGCGAAATATCCTGCTGAAAACGTCTCGGTATGATGACGCCGGCAAGTGACGTCACGGATTTTGGAGGACATTTTGGGACAGCATGGTGGCCGGCTATTAAGTTGTCTGTTTTCATCGCAAAATTCCACAGTATTCTGGACATCTGTGTTGGTGAATCTTTTGCAATTTGTTCATTGAACAATGGACACAGCAAAGAAGAACGCTTTAGGTGTATTGCGGGCGGCTGCAGCAACACAAACACAGCCGGTGTTTCATTGTTTCCATTCCCGAAAGATGACAGTCAAGCTTTACCATTGGCCTGTGGAGAACTGGGACAACAGAGACTCTTACCAGGAGGACTTTGAGTTGGATGCGCAAACACGGTACCGTGAGTACGCATGCAGCTGCGGCTTCCAAACATTTGATCGCTTGCCCGTACGTGCGTGCCGCTATGTGCATGTCATGTACGTAACTTTGGGGACTTTGAGGAAATATATGGGCTGTATGAACTTTGGGGAGGTGAACGGTACTTTGGGCTGTGGGATTGAGTGTGTTGTGCAGGTGTTTGAGTTGTATTGGCGGGTTATATGGACGGGATCGGGAGGTGTTTGTTATGCGGGATTAATTTGTGGCATATTAAATATAAGCCTGGTTGTGTTGTGGCTAATAAAGTATATATATATGTCTTGTGTTTATTTACTGTTTTAGTCATTCCCAGCTGGATATCAGGTCCCACCCGCCTCTCACAGCATCTTCCCTATCTGAATCGCTCCCACTGCCCTCTAGTCCTTCACTCTCACTTTCCTCATCAACAAATCTTTCATCCTCGCTCAAATTAATGGGGAAATCGTCGCTTTCTTGGTCCGAATCGCTCTCGCTGCTGGTGGCCATGATTGTAAACAATGTGCAGATGTGAGGAGCTCCACAACCGGTGACGTCACGCGGATATCGTCTGCTACTTCCGGTACAGGCAAGGCTTTTTTATCAGCAACCAAAAGTTGCGAACTTTATCGTCGATGTTCTCTACTAAATCCTTTCAGCAAAAATATGGCAATATCGCGAAAGGATCAAGTATGACACATAGAATGGACCTGCTATCCCCGTTTAAATAAGAAAATCGTATTTCAGTAGGCCTTTAAATGTATGTAATGTCTGTTTTTAGCATTTATTTTAATTTGATAAAAATATCCAAATAGCCTTGCATACTTTGACTTTTTAGTTTGCGGCCTTTGGTAAAAAAAAAAAAAAAATTGGACAACCCTGCATTAACACACAATTGTTCGTTTGACTTACGATTTCAAAATCAAGTAAGTTATCTATGAATTTGTACGTACAAATAAATAAATAAAATGCATATAGGGAATTGTGTAAAAATGTCATGAGGAAATTATACAATAAAATTAATATATATTCACCGTAAAAAGAGACCCTCAGGGAGCAGCCATAACTGCGTTGTGGCCCTCAAATAAAACGAGTTTGACACCTCTGCCATTGAGGTTTTTCATTTTCTCTTACTTTTGAAATTCAAACCCTTTCTTTTATTTATGTTTTTAACCTTTTGCTCGTCTTGGTGGTAAATCAGTGTTCACTTCCCTGTAGGGGTGTAGTAGGACTTACATTTACAAACTGTTTCCCAGCTTGAAAGTCTCCTGATGTATATATTTAGTACCAAAGTAGCTGCAGCAGTGTGTCAAGTCTGTGACCCGAGTTTGAACCCAGCTGGGACTGAAGCGGTTGTTTGCAACGAGATCTCGTAGACAAGAAGACGAGCTGGAGGAGGAGGGATGACATTTACTCTAATTGCTAATTAGATCAGCATATCGGACAGGAAGTTGATTAACACTCTCTCAGGACACAGTGCTGTTGAAAGAAGATGATATCGGAGCACAAAAGGAGATAGGGATGGTTGGGAAAGACATGGGGGCGGGTGGGGTGGGGAGGTGGGGGTGAGGGGGTAGAACACAGGTGAGGACTGTAAATCAAATCAGAAAGTGACTGGCAACCCTGACTTGGCCTTCAAAGGGTGGAAGACAGATAAGCAAACCTAATATGAGCCTCTGTAAAGTAAATAGGACTGTCTGACTTCACAATTGGATGTCTGGACGGACTTGGGCCTCTTACAGACACGCACACATTGCCGAAAGTCTTGGGAAAACCAGTTTTAACTTGTTAGCCTTCAGAACCATTTTTTTTTTTTTAGCCTCAAACAGATACAGGAGGGCGGTATTGATTGTGTAGTGACAATAAATTCATTGTATAATTGATTGTTGAATATCGTCACAAAAAAGGCGGACTGCATATGCACAGAGAGTGCATTAGAAAGTGTATATGTACATACATGTACATGCTGGGAGTCAAATATATTGTACATGCAAATACGCATATATACTCACATACACACAGTTATTCATACACGTATACATACATACGCGCACACATAGGTACCTACGCTCCAGTGACGTGCGGTGAGGTTGATGGCTGGTGAGGCACTGACTTCATCACAGTCAGATTTACAAACATATGAACCCTAAAGAGTATCTTATTCACCATTTGATTGGCAGCAGTTAACGGGTTATGTTTAAAAGCTCATACCAGCATTCTTCCCTGCTTGGCACTCAGCATCAAGGGTTGGAATTGGGGGTTAAATCACCAAAAATGATTCACGGGCGCGGCGCCGCTGCTGCCCACTGCTCCCCTCACCTCCCAGGGGGTGAGCAAGGGGATGGGTCAAATGCAGAGGACAAATTTCACCACACCTAGTGTGTGTGTGACAATCATTTGGTACTTTAACTTAACTTTAACTTTACACATACAAACTGTAGCACACAAAAAAGCACATTTAATTAAAAAAATTGTTATTATGGTCTTACCTTTACTTATAAATGAAGTCCATGCGCAGCTCCTTTTGAACAAAAGCATCGATAACTTGTTTATAGAAGTCTTCCTTATCTTTCTTCAGTTTTAAAAGTCTCTCTGTCTCAATGGAGATCTTCCTTTAAGTTTTACTTCCTGCTTCGATTGAAAGTCCAGTTTAGAAAACTGTTTTATTTTAGATATGTAATCCTCCATGCTAAAAGTCCAGGCGAGAGGAAAAAATAAACGATCGCTGCTAACTGTTGCTGCTTGTTGTCACTTCTTCTGCAGCCAAGTAGTCGCAAAAATGATCTCTGGGATCACTACCGCCCTCTACCACCAGGAGGTGGGATTACTGCGGCCGTTTTATGATTGCTCAGCACAAGAAATACGTTACACACATACAGTTGTTGACAAAATACACTGTACATTATATACCTCAGCTAACTAAACTATGGAAATGTATAATATAGTTCATATAGCAATACATTCTCACTGCACAGCAGGCCAGCAGTTAGCCGAGTCCGCAATCCATGTTGAGGCACAACGCAGTGACGTGCCTCAACTGGCTGCTGACTCACCGCAAGTCTCTTCTCAGTATTTGAACGGCAAATGTGAAAATTCAGCGATTTTGAATAAAAATAATCTAAAACTGGTGAAGTTAAATGGAAAATAACTTTATAGTACAATCACTGGATATATATAACAATTTAATTTTTTTTTTTTCTTTTTACATTTTTTTTCTTTCCATTATGGCACGTGAGGCCCCGCCTCACCTGCCTCCCCTGGCTGCACGTCACTGCTACGCTCCCACATACATACACAAATACAGTACATACCTAAACACTCAAAGCTCGTACATCCACACGCACATTCACTCTACAAACGTACATATACACATACTGTACATATACATTCACTGTACAAACATACATATACACATACTGTACATATACAAGCACATATACATACATACATTCATGCATATTATTACCATCCATCCATCCATCTTCTACCGCTTATTCCCTTCGGGGTTGCGGGGGGCGCTGGAGCCTATCTCAGCTACAATCGGGCGGAAGGCGGTGTACACCCTGGACAAGTCGCCACATCACCGCAGGGCCAACACAGATAGACAGACAACATTCACACTCACATTCACACACTAGGGCCAATTTAGTGTTGCCAATCAACCTATCCCCAGGTGCATGTCTTTGGAGGTGGGAGGAAGCCGGAGTACCCGGAGGGAACCCACGCATGCAAACACCACACAGAAAGATCCCGAGCGCAGGATCGAACCCAGGACCTTCATATTGTGAGGCAGACGCAATAACCCCTCTTCTACCGTGCTGCCCGCATATAATTACGTTTCGTCAAACATATATTAACGTTGTTGCCCTAGGGGAAACTGGGTAACACATGGCACACTGACAAAGCTTAACCTACTGTTACTATAACAATCTACAGGGTTAATATAGTTGGCTTCTCTTTCTTCCTCTCCATTTATCTGCTTTCTTTTGTATTTAAAGTTATCATTACATATATGTATTGTTGCATTTGAACAATTGTATTGTTGATAACATAGGTAATTATTGTTGTTATTCATTATCAATAGCGCTATTTCTATTGGTATTTGTATTGCTCCATTTGTAGTGTAATAATGCTCATTGTCATTTTTGTATTATTATTTATTTTACTAACTGCTTCTTTGCTATCACTTTTACCATCATATTTGTACATATTTGATGATGTTTTTCTATTGTTGTTGTTGTTGTTATTGTTGTGTTTGCTGTTGTTGTTTTTGTCTCTGTGTCTTATCGCCCCCTTGTCCCTACAATTTCCCCCTCTGTCTTCTTTTTTTTCTCTTTCTATCCCCTCCTGCTCCGGCCCGGCTGCATCAAATAATAATATAAATTAGAGATGTCCGATAATATCGGACTGCCGATATTATCCGCCAATAAATGCTTTAAAATGAAATTATCGGTATCGGTTTCAAAATTATCGGTGTCGGTTTCAAAAAGTTAAATTTATGACCTTTTAAAACGCCGCTGTGTACACGGATGTAGGGAGAAGTACAGAGCGCCAATAAACTTTAAAGGCACTGCCTTTGCGTTTCGGCCCAATCACATAATATCTACGACTTTTCACACACACAAGTGTGTGAAAAGCCATACTTGCTCAATAGCCATACAGGTCACACTGAGAGTGGCCGTATAAACAACTTTAACACTGTTACAAATATGCGCCACACTGTGAACCCACACCAAACAAGAATGACAAACACATTTCGGGAGAACATCCGCACAGTAACACAACATAACACAACAGAACAAATACACAGAACCCCTTGCAGCACTAACTCTTCCGGGATGCTACAATATACACCCCCGCTACCCTACCCCCCCCCACCTCAACCCGCCCCCGAACCCTGCCCACCTCAACCTCCTCATGCTCTCTCAGGGAGAGCATGTCCCAAATTCCAAGCTGCTGTTTTGAGGCATATTGTGACTTCAATAATAAATATGGCAGTGCCATGTTGGCATTTTTTTCCATAACTTGAGTTGATTTATTTTGGAAAACCTTGTTACATTGTTTAATGCATCCAGCGGGGCATCACAACAAAATTAGGCATAACAATGTGTTAATTCCACGACTGTATTAATCGGTATCGGTTGATATCGGAATCGGTAATTAAGAGTTGGACAATATCGGAATATGGGATATCGGTAAAAAAGCCATTATCGGACATCTCTAATATAAACCCATTTATTAAAGTCAAATATAAATAAGGCAACAAGAGAAGTATCCCACACTTCTCTCTTGTAAAGTACATATCTACAGCTGATATGGGTATCTACATCAACAATATGATTTGCCTGAGTAGCTGGACAAGACAAAAAAAAAAAGAATAGAAATAAAGAAAGTGTACACGTACATTTACACTCGCTGATGTGTGTGGGTTTGTGACATCCAGGAATAGCAGGCGACGTCTGCTTCCTCCGTGTTCCCCAAGCAGAGAGGAAGAATCTACCGTGGCCCCTGACCTCAGCGCTGACCTAAACAACCATGGCCCTGAAAAGAGACAGTGCAGCTTCCTGGAAAACAGTCTAAGGGCCTCTTTGGAAACCGTAGAATTTGTCCTTTCATTGTCGCTTCACTCGACACAACAACACTTTGGAGGCTCGGTTTCTCACAGGGAGATTTTTTTTTTTATCTTCCAAAAAACTATGACCCTATAACTTATTAACTTGAATGATCATGAAAAAATATGTAAACTTACGACTATATTTTCTCTGATAGCGACAACTTTGCTCTCACAAAATTCGGATTTTCTTGTAAAGTTATAACTTTTTTGTCCAGATCCAGCAAGTAGCACTATTGTTTAGCACTAAACAAAAATACAAACTACGACATATACAGTATGAAACAATCATCAAATGTACAATGTCTGCTCTCACTGGGTGCTCTCACTGATGGGACGTTAATATCTTTCCGATTAGATGAAAACTTAATCATAATCCTAGCGCAGGTTAAAAAATTGTTTTTTTTAAGTGGGTCTTTTTGTGTCTTTCTCATCATCTTTGGGTCTAAGTTGAATGTCAAAGTTGACCAACTTCTCGGTTTATGGCCACAACTTTCTACTATCCAGGTGAGAGGCATGATTTATTATCTAGAATTTCACCAACTTTCACCAACTCAGAGGCAATGCAGCAGCTTACCTGCTCAGTATGTCAATAGCTGCATAAACTATTTACCTTTCTGCCATCTTGGCGCCGCTAAAAGTAGTTCCTCTGTGTTAGCGCTAATAATAGTAATATCGCTAATACTGGGTATTATTCAGGTCACGAGATGTAAATGGAGTATTGTTAGAGGTTTTTGGAAGTTTTTAGAGGGGTTCACTCCCATTAGCTTCATTGTTAGACACCAAATACTTGCCGTATATTATAAATAAGAATGCATGCAGGTGGGTTGGGTGGTGTTGTGGCCCCGTGCCGGGCGGTTCTGTGGCGGCCGGCTTGGGTGGGACAGCTTGGTGCGGCCCGTGCCGTGGAGACCCAGTTGTTTTTTGTCATATTATGAATACATTTTTATAGGATATTTGCTCATAGCATTGCAAAGTTTTCTCATTATAATATCCCCATTTTATTTGAAAAAAAATGTGACTTTATTCTGGTACAAATACATTGACATAAAATGGTAGATTTTTCTTATAATACTGAACTAAAAAAAACCAACTTTATTTGTGTTCATTTTAATTGATTTATTTTTGCACTTTGGAGGCTCGGTTTCATATAGGGAGGTAACATTTTTTATAAAAGCACACTTTTTTTGCATTAAATTAAGACTTAATTTTCCCAACAACAATATGGAGGCTTGGTTTCCATGAACCCAGAGAAACTTTGTGAGTTTTTTTATCCTCATAAATCTCTGATCGCATAACTTGTAAAAGATACATCTTCATGTAAAATTATGATTTTTCTTACTTAATGAAATGTTCACTTTCTTGTTTTCTTATCACAACTTCAGTCCTGGACTTTAGTTATAACTTTTTTGTCATATTATAACTTAATGCGAATAAGGTATTTCCTCGTAATTTTGCAAAGCTTTCTCATCATAAAACCCCAATTTCATTATCGTAAAAATGTTTGACTTTTTTTATTACAACAATATTATCAAAGCCTTTTGCATTTTGTCACAATATACAACTTTTTATATTAGACTTAGACTTAGACTTCCTTTTAATGTCATTAAAATTTTAACTTTACAGTACAAATAAGAACGAAATGTTGTTGCATTAGCTCGTTATATATATATTTATTTTATTCATATATTATATATATTATTTATATATATTTATTTATTTATATATGCAACTTATTGCTTTTTTATCCTGCGCTACCATGAGCTTATGTAATGAAATTTCGTTCTTATCTGTGCTGTAAAGTTCAAATCTGAATGACAATAAAAAGGAAGTCTAAGTCTAAGTCTTGTAGTGCAGGATAAAGCAGCAATAAGGTGCAGATATAAATAAATAGATTACTGTACAGATAAATATATTGCACTTATTGCATATGCATCCACATTTATGGATGTATGTTATGTCTTTATATTCCAGCGAGTTAATCAGTTTTTGGGAGGAACTGAGGGGATTATTATTATTATATACATGATTATTATTATTATATATTCTCATCAATATTCAACTTTCATTTCTTTCATTCTCAAAATAATTTTACTTATCTCATCGTATAAAATATGACTTACTTCGCCAATTATTATTTATTTATTTATTTTTTATTGTGATTACTTATGGAGTATATTGTGAATAAATTGAGAACAGTAAGTGAACAAAAGTTTAGCAACTGTTATGTAAAAGAAAAGGGGTAGGATTAAATAAGCTCTGCTTCTTCCTACTCTTTTTCGAACATGTTGAAAAGAGAAACTGGAAATTGTGTTGTATCATGTTGTATGCTTGCATGTTCGAAATAAACTCAAACTCAAATTCAAACTCAAACTTTTTCACTACAACTTTAGTCTGTGGGATTTCAACTTTTTCTTCTAGTACCAGGGCTTAATTTGTGAAAAATATATATTTTCCTCATAAAAGCATGCTTTTTTTCATGCTTAATTAGGACTTAATATTCACAACAATCCCACAATATTGTTACTTTTTCCTCATCTCACAAAATATAACTACAACATTTCCATCATAATACAGGTTTTACAAAATTCTTCGGTACGTTTTCTTGCAAAATATGTTAAAGGGGAACTGCACTTCACTTCACTTTTTTTTTTCTTTTTTTTTTGCCCGTCATTCACAATCCTTATGTAAGACAAGCACATATATGTTTTTCATATGTTTAATGCATTCTAATTTGTAAATAAACACTAGCAAAAGTCAGCTAACAATGGAGGTAATGGATTCGCTCTATTCCATCTATTAAGCACTCTAAGAAACATCCAAAAAATGTTTTATATACATGCTATAAGTTTATATATGTAATGTAGTAACAGGCATACTAATAATAACATGTAATATTTAAGTTTTTTGGTCATTTTAAGCTTTTGGATTAATGTCACAGACGTACCACATTGTTTGCTTTTTTCTTCAACAGCAACAACAACAACAATTAATCATGGCAGACTTTGAGAGAGCCAACAATGACTACTTTTGGGACAAAAGATGATCCATAACCTTTTATTTACGAGCATGAATATACAGAGGATGACCTTTAAGGTTTGCAAGCTGAGTGATGAGTAGATCCAGCAAGTAGCACTATTGTTTAGCACTAAACAAAAATACAAACTACGACATATACAGTATGAAACAATCATCAAATGTACAATGTCTGCTCTCACTGGGTGCTCTCACTGATGGGACGTTAATATCTTTCCGATTAGATGAAAACTTAATCATAATCCTAGCGCAGGTTAAAAAATTGTTTTTTTTTAAGTGGGTCTTTTTGTGTCTTTCTCATCATCTTTGGGTCTAAGTTGAATGTCAAAGTTGACCAACTTCTCGGTTTATGGCCACAACTTTCTACTATCCAGGTGAGAGGCATGATTTATTATCTAGAATTTCACCAACTTTCACCAACTCAGAGGCAATGCAGCAGCTTACCTGCTCAGTATGTCAATAGCTGCATAAACTATTTACCTTTCTGCCATCTTGGCGCCGCTAAAAGTAGTTCCTCTGTGTTAGCGCTAATAATAGTAATATCGCTAATACTGGGTATTATTCAGGTCACGAGATGTAAATGGAGTATTGTTAGAGGTTTTTGGAAGTTTTTAGAGGGGTTCACTCCCATTAGCTTCATTGTTAGACACCAAATACTTGCCGTATATTATAAATAAGAATGCATGCAGGTGGGGTGGGTGGTGTTGTGGCCCCGTGCCGGGCGGTCCTGTGGCGGCCGTCTTGGGTGGGATAGCTTGGTGCGGCCCGTGCCGTGGAGACCCAGTTGCTGGTGGGGCGGGGCAGTCTTCCGTCCGGCTGCGGGGAGTCTCTGGGCCACTTGTGGTGGAGCGTCCCGTCTTTCTGCCCGCGTGGGGTGTGGTCTCTCGCTGGCTTGGGGTCTGGCTGTCCCCTGCTTAACCTGTGCCTTGTCCTCTGCTTGGCGCGTCTGTCTATGGCCCGGTTGCTGGCCCTGCCAGGAGGCACATTACGCCCAGTTCTGGGGGTCCTGTCGCTGGCCAGCTTGACTGTGTGAGGCCGGTGGTCCCTTGTTCCCTGTAGAAACATACATATACACATACTGTAAATATCCAAGCACATATGCATACATACAGTCATACATATAATCACATTTCATCAAAAAAATATATTAACGTTGTTCCCCTCAGGAAATTTGGGTAAAACACTGCACACTGACAAAGCTTAACTTATTGTTACTACAACAATCTACAAGGTTAATACACTTCACTTCTCTTTCTTGCCCTCCATGCATCTGCTTTCTTTTGTATTTCAAGTTATCATTACATATATGTATTGTTGCATTTGAAACAATTGTATTGTTGATAATAGATGTAATTATTATTATTATTCATTATCAATAGTGCTATTTCTATTATTGGTCCATTATAGTGCAATAATGTTCATTGTCATTTCTGTGTTACTAATATTTACTTCACTAACTGCTTCTTTGATGTCACTTTTCGTATCATATTTGTATATATCGTATTTGCTGATGTTGTCTCTCTGTCTTATCACCCTCTTGTCCCCGCAATTTCCCCCTCTGCCTTCTTTTTCTTCTTCTTTCTATCCCCTCCTGCTGCGTCCTGCTGCGCCAAACATTAATATAAATCCATTCAATAAAGTCAAATACAAATAAGGCAACAAGAGAAGTATACCACACTTCTCTTTTGTAAAGTACCGTATTTTTCGGACTATAAGTCGCAGTTTTTTTCATAGTTAGGCCGGGCTCCAGTGCGACTTATATATGTTTTTTTCCTTCTTTATTTTGCATCTTCGGCAGGTGCGACTTATACTCCGGTGCGACTTATACTCTGAAAAATACAGTACATTTGTACAGCAGATATGGGTATCTACATCAACTATATGATTTTAGCTGGATAGGACAAAATAAAAAAAAATAAAACAAAATAAGAATGCATAAAAAAGAAGGACATATGTGTTCTTGTCTCACATATAGGAATTGTGAATGATAGGCAAAATAAAATAAAAAAAAGTGTAGTTCCACTTTAATATAAAAAAAATGTACTTGCTGTCATATTACAACATTTTTGGAAAACAAGGAATTACGCAAAAAATATAAAAAATATATCCCATAAAAAAATTGTTTTCCCTTTACTGTACATTTAAGAACTTTGTTTGTGAGTGTATTTTAGTTTTTCAATGATCATTTTGTTTTCCTTTTCTCAAATCATTAGGATTTAAGTCTTGTAACAATGCACTCATTTTTTCCTGTATTCATTTTGAAATGATATCAAGACTTGAGTCATGCATTTATATCATGTAGTTCTCTGCATGTAAATAAATGTATTCTGTAGTCTAGCGTAATCCTATTTATATCAAAACATTTGTTGTCATTTTATTTTGAAAGGTGTGTTTTCATATTTTGACCACAGGTCGGTTTAATAGGAGGCGATAAGCCCTGCCCTCAACAAGACCCTTGAGAAACATTTGAGCAGCAAAAATCAAGTTCAAATATGGGATTTTACACTTCCGCGTAAGAACTTTCAAAGTAAATAGTATATGGTTGATGTTATCGATGAATAGAGGTGTATTTGTTGTATACAACCTGATATATTCTGAGAAATGTAAGTAAATTGGGTATAACATACAGCCACAGCATATCGTTTCGCTTGTCAGAAACGAGAACATCATTTTGTTTTGTTTTGAAAAATCCTTAACTATATGTTGTGTCTTTCTCCCGCAACTTGACGGGCTAAACTTAAGCAGTGAGGCTGTTGCATTTAAAGACACTCAGCTTTTTCAAGATCAGTCTAAGAGAAGACGCGCGGAGGGCGAGGACGACGTGACCGTGACGCGGAAGGGAAGGGAGGGGGGAAAAGGTTCCACGCCGCTATTACACACTCACACACACACACGATTTGGTTTCGTGGATGATGTTGTGAATGAAGGCTGCTAAACGTTTGAGTGGAAGTGGACCAACTTTTACGCGCGGATCTTTGGATATGTCGAACTTTATTATAATGGCAATGTGATTTTTTTTGTGTGGAATTTTCACATCGGATTTCACCTCACCACTTCATCATCCGTGGACCATACTGCCTCCAGGCACCTGCTCCGACCGTGGACAGAGTCACACGCGTCTCGCCTGCGCGTGAGTCACTCCCGTGAGCCATCAGTCGGGAGTCGGGAGGATCCTCCACGCGTCAACGAGTGGGACCCACTGAGCGGGTACCGAGGCTCGGTGAGAGTGGACGCCCAGGTGCTAAATGCCCAGCCGGTCGCTGGCGGGTCCTCTGGCCGGGCGGCAACATGAGGTCGTGGCTTCTGCTGCTGCTCCTTGCCGCGCTCTCAGCGACCATCCTGAGCCTCGGCGGCGCTGAGGTGAGCGATTTGACCCCAAGTCTGTGATGGCAGAGGTAGCTCCGATAGAAATAAATAAAGAGGGCCGATTCCATACGAGGAGTGCACTAGTAGTATATGTCATGCAACTTTACAGATGAATCTGTTCCAGGGTTAAACTGTTAAAATTATTCAGGCAATATTTTAACCTTCTAAACAGCGATATACAATTGTTTTGGGGTCCACATTTTCAGAAAGTTTAGGACATGGGCCGGACTTCTCCTTTAACTGTTAGTTTTATTTTATACATTTAAACATAAATTACTACCGACTGCGTCTGCAGTGGATACTTCACAAAAGCATAGTGCTATTGTCATATAGAGGATCTTTGACATGTGTTTTTGCAGTAGATACTTCTAAAAAAGCACATTGCTCTTGTTTTATAGAGGATCTTTGACTAGCGTTTTTGCAGTAGATACTTAAAAAAGCACAGTGCGCGTGTCATATTGAGGATATTTGACTGGCATTTTGCAGTAGATACTTGAAAAAAATCAGAGTGCTCTTGTTTAATAGAGCATCTTTGACCTGTGTTTTTGCTGTAGATACTTCAAAAAAGTAAACTGTTCTTGTCATATAAAGGATCTTTGACTTGTGTTTTTGCTGTAGATACTTCAAAAAAGCAGAGTGGTCTTGTTATATAGAGGATCTTTGACCAGCATTTTTGCAGTAGATACTTTAAAGAAAGCATATTGCTCTTGTTATATAGTGGATGTTTGACTTGTGTTTTTATTGTAGACAGTTCAAAAAAGCAGAGTGCTCTTGTCATATAGAGGATCTTTGACTTGTGTGTTTGCTTTAAATACTTCAAAAAAAGCAGAGTGGTCTTGTCATATAGAGAATCTTCGACTTGTGTGTTTGCTGTAGATACTTAAAAAAAACAGAGTGCTCTTGTCATTTGGAGGATCTTTGACTTGTGTTTTTGCTGTAGATACTTAAAAAAAGCAGAGTGCTCTTGTCATATAGAGGATCTTTGACCAGCATTTTTGCAGTAGATACTTCAAAAAAGCAGAGTGGTTTTGTCATATAGAGGATATTTGACTTGTGTTTTTGCTGTAGATACTTCAAAAAAGCAGAGTGGTCTTGTCATATAGAGGATCTTTGACTTGTGTTTTTGCTGTACATACTTCAAAAAAGCAGAGTGGTTTTGTCATATTGAGGATCTTTGACTTGTGTTTTTGCTGTAGATACTTCAAAAAAGCAGAGTGCTCTTGTCATATAGAGGATCTTTGACTTGTGTTTTTGCAGTAGTTACTTAAAAAAGCACAGTGCGCTTGTCATATTGAGGATATTTGACTGGCATTTTGCAGTAGATACTTGAAAAAAAATAAAAGCGATCTTGTTATGTAGAGGGTCTTTGACTTGTGTTTTTGCTGTAGATACTTAAAAAAGCAAAGTGTTATTGTTATATAGAGGATCTTTGACTCATGTTTTTGCTGTAGATACTTCAAAAAAGCAGAGTGGTCTTGTCATATAAAGGAATTTTGACCAGCATTTTTGCAATAGATACTTAAAAAAAACACATTGCTCTTGTTATATAGTGGTTCTTTGACTTGTGTTTTTGCTGTAGATAGTTCAAAAAAGCAGAGTGCTCTTGTCATATAGAGGATCTTTGACTTGTGTGTTTGCTGTAGATACTTCAAAAAGCAGAGTGCTCTTGTCATATAGAGGATCTTTGACTTGTGTGTTTGCTGTAGATACTTCAAAAAAGCAGAGTACTCTTGTCATTTGGAGGATCTTTGACTTGTGTTTTTGCTGTAGATACTTCAAAAAAGCAGAGTGGTCTTGTTGTATAGAGGATCTTTGACTTGTGTTTTTGCTGTAGATACTTAAAAAAAGCAGAGTGCTCTTGTCATATAGAGGATATTTGACCAGCATTTTTGCAGTAGTTACGTCAAAAAAGCAGAGTGGTTTTGTCATATAGAGGATCTTTGACTTGTGTTTTTGCTGTAGATAGTTAAAAAAAGCAGAGTGGTCTTGTCAAATAGAGGATCTTTGACTTGTGTTTTTGCTGTAGATACTTCAAAAAAGCAGAGTGGTCTTGTCAAATAGAGGATCTTTGACTTGTGTTTTTGCTGTAGATACTTCAAAAAAGCAGAGTGCTCTTGTCAAATAGAGGATCTTTGATTTGGGTTTTGCTGTAGATACTTCAAAAAAGCAGAGTGCTCTTGTCATATACAGAATCTTTGACTTGTGTTTTTGCTGTAGATACTTCAAAAAAGCAGAGTGCTCTTGTCATATAGAGGATCTTTGACTTGTGTGTTTGCTGTAGATACTTCAAAAAAGCAGTGTGCTCTTGTCATTTGGAGGATTTTTGACTTGTGTTTTTGCTGTAGATACTTCAAAAAAGCAGAGGGCTCTTGTCATATAGAGGATCTTTGACTTGTGTGTTTGCTGTAGATACTTCAAAAAAGCAGAGTGCTCTTGTCATTTGGAGGATTTTTGACTTGTGTTTTTGCTGTAGATACTTCAAAAAAGCAGAGTGCTCTTGTCATATAGAGGATCTTTGACTTGTGTGTTTGCTGTAGATACTTCAAAAAAGCAGAGTGCTCTTGTCATTTGGAGGATTTTTGACTTGTGTTTTTGCTGTAGATACTTCAAAAAAGCAGAGTGCTCTTGTCATATAGAGGATTTTTGACCAGCATTTTTGCAGTAGATACGTCAAAAAAGCACATTGCTCTTGTTATATACAGGATCTTTGACTAGAGTTTTTGCAGTAGGTATTTAAAAAAGCACAGTGCGCTTGTCATATAGAGGATATTTGACTGGCATTTTGCAGTAGATACTTCAAAAAAGCACATTGCTCTTGTTATATAGAGGATCTTTGACTAGCATTTTTGCAGTAGATACTTAAAAAAGCACAACGCGCTTGTCATATAAAGGATATTTGACTGGCATTTTGCAGTAGATTCCTGAAAAAAATCAGAATGGTCTTGTCATATAGAGGATCTCTGACTTGTGTTTTTGCTGTAGATACTTCAAAAAAGCAGAGTGGTATTGTCATATAAAGGATCTTTGACCAGCATTTTTGCAGTAGGTACTTCAAAAAAGCACATTGCCTTAGTCATATAGAGAATATTTGACTAGCGTTTTTGCAGTAGATACTTAAAAAAAGCACATTGCTCTTGTTATATAGAGGATCTTTGACTAGTGTTTTTGCAGTAGATACTTAAAAAAAGCACAGTGCGCTTTTGCAATAGGTCCTCAAAAGCAGCAAAGCATCCTTGTCATATCAAAGATCTTTGACTTGTTTTTGCAGTATATACTTAAATAAAAGAAAGCGCTCTTGTCCCATATAGAAGATCTTTGAGTATCTTTTTTGCAGTAGTTTGTCAAAAACATACTCTTTAATTTTCTTCTATCCATCCATCCATCCATCCATTTCCTACCGCTTATTCCCTTTGGGGTCGCGGGGGGCGCTGGAGCCTATCTCAGCTACAATCGGGCGGAAGGCGGGGTACACCCTGGACAAGTCGCCACCTCATCGCAGGGCCAACACAGATAGACAGACAACATTCACACTCACATTCACACACTAGGGCCAATTTAGTGTTGCCAATCAACTTATCCCCAGGTGCATGTCTTTGGAAGTGGGAGGAAGCCGGAGTACCTTCTAGTCAGACAATATTTTGTCAAGTGGTAGTTCTGCCTGGTTGGCCACGCCTATAAGAACAGCTGCTCGGCGACAGTCGTTAGATGACCACTTTTGAAGAAGACTACATTTCCGGCAAACCAGTGTCTTCTACACTCGACATTTTATTTTGGTCTAATTATTTTCTCAGAGTTACAGCAGCCCTCTGCTGTTTTTAAGAATCTTCTTCTAAAATGTGAGTCTCTCACAAGTTGTTTTGAACTTAACTCCTGGGCCACCAGTTGAATAGCGCAAATGATGAAAAACAGAGGACCTAAAATGGAACCTTGAGGAACGCCGCTAGCGTACCTTAAGAACTTGAACAAATGACTGCTGACAGCGTCTGACGTAGACTAGCTTCAGCAACAACTTGGTTAGATAAATCACATTAGACAAACAAAATTGTAGCTGCGAAAAAGGAGATGACTCAAAGTGGTGCCCTGAGGAACGCCTCGGTTATATAAATCACAAGTTTGGACCCCATTGTTCTATGTTTGCTCGCAAGGTTAAAATGTCAATGCGGGGATCTGCCAATGTGTTTACAGTGGTCCAAGTTCCTCTGTACAACAGGAGCACTCTAGGGTTTTTAGGAATTTGCTGCAAAAAAGTTTCAAACTGAGCTCCGGTTGAATAGCCGTGTTCTAAACTAAAATAAAGTCAATTAATGCTGTTGAAATAAATGTTTACTCACCTTTAACTATCATTATTGCACATCTAGCCATATTGTACTGAGCAGCACTGTATGAAAAACAGCACATCAATACAATAAATGATGTACTTCCCCACACAGTGAGCATCATCGCCCCTTTGAACCGTATCGTACTGAGCAGCCAGGACTCAGATACGTGTGGTTCTATGGTTATAGTCACGCTTTCCCTCTTTCTTCATAGCGAACCCTTCTGTGGTGACGACATCCTTAACCTGTTTTCTGGTTTTATGGTGGCCATCACACGTTTCCTCTTTGCCTTTCTTTGGTGGCATGAAACAAAAAGAAACATCATTTGTGAATTTAGTCCCTCACTATGGGCCCCATTCAGCAACCGTTCTTAAGAACAAATTTTGTTCTTAGGTTGTTTGTGTTTTCTTTCTTTTCCGCCGGAATTGTGCCCTTACATGGGGAATTAAGGGTGTTTACCTATGTAAATTACAGAATTAAGGGTGTTTACCTATGCATATTGGGGAAATAAGGGCGTGTTTCTATGCAAATTATGACAGACACGCACGCGCTAACCATTTGGCATTCAGCAGGTGGGAACAATTTGGCCATTTAAGAACACGCCATTAATTTCAATGGACTCCTCTTAGGAAATCACTTAGATTTAGACTTCCTTTGTATTGTCATTCAAATTTGAACTTTAAAGCACAGATAAGAACGAAATTTCGTTACATAAGCTCATTGTAGTGCAGGATAAAAAAGCAATAAGGTGCATATATACCGTATTTTCCGCACTATAAGCCGCGCCTAAAAACCACAAATTTTCTCAAAAGCTGACAGTGCGGCTTATAACCGCCTTATATATGGATTAATATTAATATTCATTTTCATAAAGTTTAGGTCTCGCAACTACGGTAAACAGCCGCCATCTTTTTTACCCGTAGAAGAGGAAGCGCTTCTTCTTCTATGGTAAGCAACCGCCAAGGTAAGCACCCGCCCCCATAGAAGAGGAAGCGCTTCTTCTTCTACTGTAAGCAACCACCCGCCCCCGTAGAAGAAGAAGCCCCCGGATATTGCGTTTCATTTCATTTGTGTGTTTACATCTGTAAAGACCACAAAATGGCTCCTATTAAGAGACACGCGTACAACGCAGAATTCAAACTCAAGGCAATAAGTCACGCAGTAGAACACGGAAATAGAGCAGCAGCGAGAGAATTGAACATAAATGAATCAATGGTGCGTTGGTAGAGGAAGCAACAAGATGACCTGCGCCACTAAGACAGGGAGACAGCGCCGGACGACATACGCCAACATCTGCCAGTGGATTGTAAATGCCTGGCGGATATATCGGTCTCAACTGTGGTCCGAGCTTTCCGGAAGGCAGGATTCACGGAACTGCTGGACAACAACAGCGACATTGACTCTGATGACTTCGACGAGACGGAGCCGGCCATTTTGGATGCCGTATTCGCCCAACTTTTTAATTCAGACACTGAAGAAGAATTCAAGGGATTTATGGATGAGGAATAATTTCAGAAAGTGAGCTTTAAATCTTTATTTTGTGTGTTGTGTGACATTAACGTTCGAGCAACGTTGAGTTATTGATGTTACTATTGCTCTGCACTAATTTGAGTGTTACTATTTTTGTGATTGCACATTTGCACATTACATTTTGGGGGTGAACAGAGTTGTTAGAACGCTGGTTTGTAATATATTATTAAAGTTTGACTGACCTATCTGACTGTTTTTTTGACATTCCCTTTAGCGCAGCGTAGGCGCGGCTTATAACCCGGGGCGGCTTATAGGTGGACAAAGTTTTGAAATATGCCATTCATTGAAGGTGCGGCTAATAACCCGGGGCGGCTTATAGTGCGGAAAATACGGTAAATAAATACATATATATACATATATATAAAATAAATAAATATACATGATTAAATAAATAGATTACTATACAGATAAATATATTGCTCTTTTTCACATGCGTCCACGTTTATGGATGTATGTTATATTGTCTTTTTTATTCCAGCGAGTTAATCCATTTTGGGGGGAGTTAAGGGGATAATTTAATTATGATGCGTTCAAGAGTCTTACGACCTGAGGGGAGAAGCTGTTACAGAACTTGGAGGTTCTGCTTCGGAGGCTGCGGAACCTCTTTCTAGAGTCCAGCAGTGCTTAGGAAGAAAGATAAGAGGAAAAGTCAGGAACTTATTGCTGGATGGGGCCCAATGTCTCTGAGCGAAAGATTTGTCTTTGTGACAAGCAAATTTGTCCCGACAACGTGGGCCAACTAAATTGGACTTTAGCGGTAAATTATCTGTGTTTATATAACGCTTTACTATACCTGGAATGATGCCCAACGCACTTTACATTGTACGACACATTCACCCATTCACACACACACACACACACACATTCACACAATGATGGCGTAAGATGCCATGCAAGGCGCTAACCACGACCCATCAGGAGCAAGGGTGAAGTGTCTTGCTCAAGGACACAATGGTCGTGACTGGGGTGTTCCTGTCCAAGCTTTAGTTTTGTGTCACCACATTAAAAGTACTCTGAGGCAGTCACATACACTCTGAGGACCTGTCTTCAATGTGTGTGTGTGTGTGTGTGTGTGTGTGTGTGTGTGTGTGTGTCCTTGATGCTGATGTCACTGCAGTCACCTTATTCAGCCTCATGAGTCCAGCTGCTTCTTTTGCCAGCAGCAAGTTGGCAGATGGCAGCCAAATACACAATACACACTCATGTATGTACTCCTGTATGGATGCATGTATATATATGCATGTATATGTGTGTGTTAGTATGTATGCGTGTGTGTTTTTGTGTACGTGTGTGTGTGGTTTTTTTTGTGTGTGTGCGTTAATATGTATGTACAGTATGTATATATGTATGTATGTTTGTGTGTGTGTTAGTATATATGTATGTATGTATGTATGTGTGTGTGTGTGTGTGTGCATGTTAGTATGTATGTATGTATATGTGTGTGTGTGTGTGTTAGTATGTATGTAATAATAATAATAACTGGGATTTATATAGCGCTTTTCTAAGTACCCAAAGTCGCTTTACATGTAGAACCCATCAATCATTCACACCTGGTGGTGGTAAGCTACTTTCATAGCCACAGCTGCCCTGGGGTAGACTGACGGAAGCGTGGCTGCAATTTGCGCCAACGGCCCCTCCGACCACCACCTATCATTCATCATTCATCATTCATCATTCAGTTCACCGGTGTGAGTGGCACCGGGGGCAAAGGGTGAAGTGTCCCGCCCAAGGACACAACGGCTGCGATTTTTGGATGGTAAGAGGCGGGGAGCGAACCTGCAACCCTCAGGTTTCTGGCACGGTTGCTCTACCCACTACGCCATGCCGCCCCTATGAATATGTATGTGTGTGTGCATGTTAGTATGTATGTATGTAGTACGTATATCCATATATGCATATCCATGTATGTATGTATATACAGTAAGTATGTACAGCATGTATGTATGTTTGTATGTACAGTATGTATGTAGGAATGTGTGTATGTATGCGCGTGTGTGAATGTGTGTGTGTTAGTATGTACAAACCCCGTTTCCATATGAGTTTGGAAATTGTGTTAGATGTAAATATAAACGGAATACAATGATTTGCAAATCATTTTCAACCCATATTCAGTTGAATATGCTACAAAGACAACATATTTGATGATCAAACTGATAAAAAAAAAGTATTTTTTGCAAATAATCATTAACTTTAGAATTTGATGCCAGCAACACGTGACAAAGAAGTTGGGAAAGGTGGCAATAAATACTGATAAAGTTGAGGAATGCTCATCAAACAGTTATTTGGAACATCGCACAGGTGAACAGGCAAATTGGGAACAGGTGGGTGCCATTATTGGGTATAAAAGTAGATTCCATGAAATGCTCAGTCATTCACAAACAAGGATGGGGCGAGGGTCACCACTTTGTCAACAAATGCATGAGCAAGTTGTTGAACAGTTTAAGAAAAACCTTTCTCAACCAGCTATTGCAAGGAATTTAGGGATTTCACCATCTACGGTCCGTAATATCATCAAAGGGTTCAGAGAATCTGGAGAAATCACTGCAAGTAAGCAGCTAAGCTCGTGACCTTCGATCCCTCAGGCTGTACTGCATCAACAAGCGACATCAGTCTGTAAAGGATATCACCACATGGGCTCAGGAACATTTCAGAAACCCACTGTCAGTAACTACAGTTTGTCGCTACATCTGTAAGTGCAAGTTAAAACTCTCCTATGCAAGGCGAAAACCGTTTATCAACAACACCCAGAAACGCCGTCGGCTTCGCTGGGCCTGAGCTCATCTAAGATGGACTGATACAAAGTGGAAAAGTGTTCTGTGGTCTGACGAGTCCACATTTCAAATTGTTTTTGGAAACTGTGGACGTTGTGTCCTCCGGACCAAAGAGGAAAAGAACCATCCGGATTGTTATAGGCGCAAAGTTGAAAAGCCAGCATCTGTGATGGTATGGGGTGTATTAGTGCCCAAGACATGGGTAACTTACACATCTGTGAAGGCGCCAGTAATGCTGAAAGGTACATACAGGTTTTGGAGCAACATATGTTGCCATCCAAGCAACGTTACCATGGACGCCCCTGCTTATTTCTGTAAGACAATGCCAAGCCACGTGTTACATCAACGTGGCTTCATAGTAAAAAATTGCGGGAACTAGACTGGCCTGCCTGTAGTCCAGACCTGTCTCCCATTGAAAATGTGTGCCGCATTATGAAGCCTAAAATACCACAACGGAGACCCCCGGACTGTTGAACAACTTAAGCTGTACATCAAGCAAGAATGGGAAAGAATATATATATATATATATATATATATATATATATATATATATATATATATATATATATATATATATATATATATATCTGTTTATATTTTATTTTATTTCTGATTATTATTATTATTAATGTATTATTATTTCCTTTTTTTTCTGTTTATTTAATCGATGTATTTGTTGATATTACTTAGTTTTTTTGTTGTTTCTTTCTTTTTTTTGGGGGGGGTGGTATGGATGGGATATAAACAAAAATATTTTGACATTTAGGGCAGACAATAGATATATGATTTATGTATATACGATGTAATGGATAGGAATGTCTGATGCTGGATGTCAATAAAAAATAAATAAAAAAAACAAACAAAAACCAAATAACCAAAATCACTCTGCTGAGGAGGAGAAAAAAACCCCTCAAAATATCAACAAGGGAATTCATGATCAAGGTATTCAAACAAGAGACGAGGCAAGGCTTGGACAGGATGCTAGAGAGGCACGAACAAACGAGAAAATCTGGCACAGAACAAAGGGAGGCGTGGGCTTGTAAGACACATGAGGGTAATGGGGAACAGGTGGAAACAATCAGGGATCAGGGATGACGTCAGACTTTATGACACAAAAGGAAGGGCAGGGGACCAGAAACGAGAGGAGAGTTACTTTTCAAACTAAAACATGCAATTCACAAGACAAAAAAAAAAACAAGACAAGACATCCCTCACCGCGGTGTGACAGAGCAGGCTTTTCCCCGGAAACAATACGTTTTTTTCTGTTTAAAAAAAGACAACTTTTCTGAATTGTACGCCTTTATTTATTATAAAAAGTGTGACAATTTTTTTCTTACAAGTTAAAAAAATCTATCCATCCATCCATCCATCCATCCATCCCTTTGGCAATTGGAACGGCAGTTAAAGCTGACCCTTGACGTTTTTAAGCCAATAGCAGGTCCAGTTGTGACCCCTGTGACATCTTACACACGCACACACACACACCCACACACACACACACCCGCCCTTGAAGTCAACACAGTCATGTGACTATTGTTCCCAGTGGACGAGCTCAGCTCTTGTGATTGGCGGCCGCTGATCTTGATCCATTTTACATAAGAACAACAACTAATCTGTTTGGGATTTTGTGTGCCTAATGTGTGTGTGTGTGTGTGTGTGTGTGTGTGTGTGTGTGTGTGTGTGTGTGTGTGTGTGTGTGTGTGTGTGTGTGTGTGTGGCCACATCTGCGTGCATGGCCAGCTGCACATGTGTTGCTGGACATATGCGCTTGTGCCAATGTGTGTGTGTCAGATAGAAAAAGCGCAAAAGGCTCATAAGAGTATTTGTTTTTAAGCCGTCTTTGGCGCAAGGACATTAGAGAGTGTTCTTGTTGGGAGCACCGCTGGCAAACTGATATTAAAAAGTACAAATGTACATTTCATGTTCAATTCAATTCAATTTGTCTCATGTTGTTATTTTGCTGATGCCCTCAGCCCCATTTCCATTAGTCTACGAGGCAGTTTATTGATTGAGCTCAAAAAGTGGCTGCGAGATCGGAAAAAAGAAGCAAAGCAAGTTTGCAAAATATCAGAACTTGCAAATTTGACATCTTCCTGGCATTTTTGCAGCAGGTCCTCAAAATCAGCACAGCGCTCCTGTCATATAGAGGATCTTTGACTAGTGTTTTTTGCAGTAAGATACTTCAAAAACGTGGAATGGTCTTGTTACATAGAGGATCTTTGACTAGCGTTTTTGCAGTAGATACTTCAAAAAAGCAGAGTGCTCTTGTCATATAGAGGATCTTCGACTAGTGTTTTTTGCAGTAAGATACTTCAAAAACATAGAGTGGTCTTGTTACAAAGAGGGTCTTTGACTAGCGTTTTTGCAGTGGATACTTCAAAAAAGCAGAGTGCTCTTGTCATACAGAGGATCTTTGACCAGCATTTTTGCAGCAGGTCCTCAAAATCAGCACAGCGCTCCTGTTATATAGAGGATCTTTGACTAGTGTTTTTTGCTGTAAGATACTTCAAAAACGTGGAATGGTCTCATTATATAGAGGATCTTTGACTAGCGTTTTTGCAGTAGATACTTCAAAAAAGCAGAGTGCTCTTGTCATATAGAGGATCTTTGACTAGTGTCTTTTTGCAGTAGATTGTTATGATCTGATGTTGGATCATAGTTTATTTTGGGTTTTGAGTCACTTGTGATATAAGTTATGTTTCAGCACTCCTGTTTTGTGTTGTCATGGTTACTGATTGTTTTCGCCTGCATCTGATTAGTGTTCGGGACTCACACCTGTTCCCGGGCACTAATCAGAGAGCTATTTAGTCCTGCTTTTTCCCGTCACTCAGCCTGGTGCTTTTGTTTGCTTTACGCAACTGTCACGTTTATTCCTTGTGTCCGTAAGATAAGCGTTGCCTTATGCCTTCCCTGTGTGTGCTATTCCGTTAGCTTTCCTTGTGCTAGGCACGCTCTCCTTGTGTTCGCTTGTTTTGTTCGTTTCTATTTTTGTGTATGATTTATACAAATAAATCATTTGTCCTACCTGCACGCTGTCTCTGGAGTTCCTGCTGTCCTCACCGGAAAAACAATCGGCATAATCATGCCTCCTCGCCAGCAACGCAACATAGATACTTCAAAGACAGAGTGGTCTTGTTACATAGAGGATCTTTGACTAGCGTTTTTGCAGTGGATACTTCAAAAAAGCAGACTGCTCTTGTCATACAGAGGATCTTTGACTAGCATTTTTTCCGCAGGTCCTCAAAATCAGCACAGCGCTCCTGTCATATAGAGGATCTTTGACTAGTGTTTTTTGCTGTAAGATACTTCAAAAACGTGGAATGGTCTCATTATATAGAGGATCTTTGACTAGCGTTTTTGCAGTAGATACTTCAAAAAAGCAGAGTGCTCTTGTCATATAGAGGATCTTTGACTAGTGTCTTTTTGCAGTAGATACTTCAAAGACAGAGTGGTCTTGTTACATAGAGGATCTTTGACTAGCGTTTTTGCAGTGGATACTTCAAAAAAGCAGACTGCTCTTGTCATACAGAGGATCTTTGACTAGCATTTTTTCCGCAGGTCCTCAAAATCAGCACAGCGCTCCTGTCATATAGAGGATCTTTGACTAGTGTTTTTTGCTGTAAGATACTTCAAAAACGTGGAATGGTCTCATTATACAGAGGATCTTTGACTAGCGTTTTTGCAGTAGATACTTCAAAAAAGCAGAGTGCTCTTGTCATATAGAGGATCTTTGACTAGTGTTTTTTTGCAGTAGATACTTCAAAGACATAGAGTGGTCTTGTTACATAGAGGATCTTTGACTAGCGTTTTTGCAGTGGATACTTCAAAAAAGCAGACTGCTCTTGTCATACAGAGGATCTTTGACTAGCATTTTTGCAGCAGGTCCTCAAAATCAGCACAGCGCTCCTGTAATATAGAGGATCTTTGACCAGTGTTTTTGGCAGTAAGATACTTCAAAAACGTGGAATGGTCTTGTTACATAGAGGATCTTTGACTTGTGTTTTTGCTGTAGATACTTCAAAAAAGCAGAGTGCTCTTGTCATATAGAGGATCTTTGACTAGTGTTTTTTTGCAGTAGATACTTCAAAGACAGAGTGGTCTTGTTACATAGAGGATCGTGTGTGTGTGACAATCATTGGTACTTTAACTTTTTAACTTTTTTTTGACTAGCGTTTTTGCAGTGGATACTTCAAAAAAGCAGAGTGCTCTTGTCATACAGAGGATCTTTGACTAGCATTTTTGCAGCAGGTCCTCAAAATCAGCACAGCGCTCCTGTAATATAGAGGATCTTTGACTAGTGTTTTTTGCAGTAAGATACTTCAAAAACGTGGAATAGTCTTGTTACATAGAGGATCTTTGACTTGTGTTTTTGCTGTAGATACTTCAAAAAAGCAGAGTGCTCTTGTCATATAGAGGATCTTTGACTTGTGTGTTTGCTGTAGATACTTCAAAAAAGCAGAGTGCTCTTGTCATTTGGAGGATTTTTGACTTGTGTTTTTGCTGTAGATACTTCAAAAAAGCAGAGTGCTCTTGTCATATAGAGGATCTTTGACTAGCATTTTTGCAGCAGGTCCTCAAAAACAGCACAGCACTCCTGTCACATAGAGGGTCTTTGGCGAGCATTTTTCAAGTAGATACTTCAAATACAGCACATTGCTCTTGTTATATGGAGGATCTTTGATTAGCATTTTTGCAGCAGGTCCTCAAAAACAGCAAACGCTCCTGTCATATAGAGGGTCTTTGGCTAGCATTTTTTTAGTAGATGCTTTAAAAAAGCAGAGTGCTTTTGTCATGTAGAGGATCTTTGACTAGCATTTTTGCAGCAGGTCCTCAAAAACAGCACAGCCCTTCTGTCATATAGAGCAGTGTTTTTCAACCACTGTGCCGCGGCACACTAGTGTGCCGTGAGATACAGTCTAGTGTGCCGTGGGAGATTATATAATTTCACGTGTTTGGGTTAAAAATATTTTTTGCAAACCAGTAATTATAGTCTGAAAATTATGTGTTGTTGAGTGTCGGTGCTGTCTAGAGCTCGGCAGAGTAACCGTGTAATACTCTTCCATATCAGTAGGTGGCAGCCGGTAGCTAATTGCTTTGTAGATGTCGGAAACAGCGGAAGGCAGTGTGCAGGTAAAAAGGTATCTAATGCTTAAACCAAAAATAAACAAAAGGCAAGTGCCCTTTAGAAAAGGCTTTGAAGCTTAGGGAAGGCTATGCAGAACTACTAAAACTGAACTTGCTGCAAAGTAAACAAAAACAGAATACTGGACGACAGCAAAGACTTACTGTGGAGCAAAGACGGCGTCCACAATGTACATCCGAACATGACATGACAATCAACAATGTCCCCACAAAGATGGATAAAAACCACTGAAATATTCTTGATTGCTAAAACAAAGTAGATGCGGGGAATATCGCTCAAAGGAAGACATGAAACTGCTACAGGAAAATACCAAATAAAGAGAAAAAGCCACCAAAATAGGAGCGCAAGACAAGAAGTAAAACACTACACACAGGAAAACAGCAGCAAACTCCAAATAAGTCAAGGTGTGATGTGACAGGTGGTGACAGTACACCTACTTTGAGACAAGAGCTATAGTGATGCATGCTTGGTTATGGTTTAAAGTCATATCCAACGACTTTTTACTGTCAACTGAGTTTTGTTTTTTAATGATTTCTGCTGGTGGTGTGCCTCCGCATTTTTTCAACGCAAAAAATGTGCCTTGGCTCAAAAAAGGTTGAAAAACACTGATATAGAGGGTCTTTGGCTAGCATTTTTTTAGTAGACACTTCAAATACAGCACATTGCTCTTGTTATATGGAGGATCTTTGACTAGTGTTTTTGCAGTAGATACTTCAAAAAAGCAGAGTACTCTTGTCAAATAGAGGATCTTTGACTAGCATTTTTGCAGCAGGTCCTCAAAAACAGCACAGCCCTCCTGCCATATAGAGGGTCTTTGGCGAGCAATTGTTTTGGTAGATACTTTAAAAAAGCAGAGTGCTCTTGTCACATAGCCTTTTTGTAGTAGATACTTCACAAAAACATAGTGCTATTGTCATATTGAGGATATTTGACTGCCATTTTGCAGTAGATACTTTAAAAAAGCAGAGTGCGCTTGTCATATAGAGGATCTTTGACTGGCGTTTTGCAGTAGATACTTCAAAAAAGCAGAGTTGTCTTGTCATATAAAGGATCTTTGACCAGCATTTTTGCAGTAGATACTTCAGAAAAGCACATTGCTCTTGTCATATAGAGGATCTTTGACTAACGTTTTTGCAGTAGATACTTAAAAAAAGTACAGTGCGCTTGTCATATAGAGGATATTTGACTGGCATTTTGCAGTAGATACTTGAAAAAAATCAGAGTGATCTTGTTATTATATTGGATCTTTGACTTGTGTTTTTGCTGTAGCTACTTTAAAAAAGCAGAGTGGTCTTGTCATTTAAAGGATCTTTGACCAGCATTTTTGCAGGAGATACTTCAAAAAAGCACATTGCTTTTGTTATATAGAGGATCTTTGACTACTGTTTTTGCAGTAGATACTTAAAAAGCACTGTGCGCTTGTCATATAGAGCAGTGGTCCCCAACCGGTCCGTGGATCGATTGGTACCGGGCCGCACAAGGAAAAAAAAAAATTTTTTTTTTTTTTTTTTTAAATTAAATCAACATAAAAAACACAAGACACACTTACAATTAGTGCACCTACAATATATATAAATATAGATCAATACAGTCTGCAGAGATACAGTCCGTAAGCACATATGATTGTATTTTTCTATGCCAAAAAATAAAATAAAATAAAATAAAATAAAATAAAATAAAATAAAATAAAAATAATAATAATAACATTTTTAAAAATAGACATTTGAAAGGCAATTTAAAATAAATAGAGAATAGTGAACAACAGGCTGAATAAGTGTACGTTATATGAGGCAGAAAATAACCAACTGAGAACATACCTGGTATGTTAACGTAACATATTATGGTAAGAGTCATTCAAATAACTATAACATATAGAACATGCTATACGTTTACCAAACAATCTGTCACTCCTAATCGCTAAATCCCATTAAATCTTATACGTCTAGTCTCTTACGTGAATGAGCTAAATAATACAGTTTCCCACACATTCATTTATTTGTGGCGGCCCGCCACGAAATAATTACGTCCGCCACAAATGGATTTTTCGGCTTTTGACTCGCTCGACCGCTCATAAAAGCAATGGGACTGTCTGTGAATGTTGCTTGTAGTTACACCTCCGGTGCAGTAGGTGGCGGTAGCCTACTATGCATTGTAACTCCGCCAATAGCACTTAATTCACCTGGTGGGCCAGAAGAAGAAGAAGAAGAAGAAGAGGAAGAGGAAGAGGGACGGACGGAAGGACGGGATCAAAATACTCGCCGGCTACTTTTCATAATGATGGCGCTTCCTACGTTTCTACCTCAAACGTCCAAAAGCTGCTGAAAGCCTTGATCCAGGATTCCATGGGGAAAAAAACTTAAATGGTGCCTTTTGGCGATAGTTAGCAGCTTGGTGGCTCATAGCCGGCTAGCTAACGCTTGCTAGCGTGGTAGCATTGCTTCATTTTTACAGGTGTTATAGGTAGATAGGTTATAGCTGCATCGCTCGCGGCTCGTCATATATTTAACATTAAGTTAAATATATGCAGACGCATGTAATAACAGTCACGTGTTTTCATACCGACGAGCTAACGTGTCCAGGTTATAACCATGTTGTCAATAAACACACATGGACTGAAGCTAAATTGTCCACTGTCCACTGCAGCATGTGAATGCAATGAAAAGAATAAAATCTGAGCCAACCAGCTGTTAAAATGTTGTCCAGGTTAATGTTTTGGCCATTTCAAGATTTCAACTGTGATCGGGCTTTAAACAGGTGGCTGACCTGTTCAGATGGGTGTAACTGCTACTGGTCAAATAATGTGAAATAGCATTTAATTTTACATGTATGCAATGCCATTTAAATATAATTATAGATAATAATAATAATAATAATAATAAATACTGTGTAGTGTTGTAAATAGTCAACGGGAATAATTTTAGTAAGATATAAGCCATGAGCACTACACAGCCAGAAAAAAACCTAGGCAGGACAAGTAAAAATATTGGGGCAAGTAGATTTGAGAAGTCAGGCAAGTAGAAAAAAACCTTAACGTTGAACCCTGCATGTGTTGAGCTGCTGCCGCTTAAGGTTAGACGGCACTGTACATAGAGCGGTTCTGCTCGTTAGTAATAAATTCTAATGTTGGATGTTCACTCCTTCACACAGATGAGTATAGAAAAATATTTTCAACGGCCGAAAAGGGCTCGACTTGGAGAGGAGGTAGGCCTACAGTCCGGACTACAGGTGCAACCTGTTCAGCAGCAGCAGGAGGAGGAGGAGGAGGTTGACTGACTGTGGCAGGACACCTCTGCCTCTGTTTCACTTCATGTTGCTGGTAAATAATATGGTTGGAGTAGTAGGCTAAAGTTAAATTATTTAGTATTCACTAATTAAAGGGGCAGAGCTTTAAGAGACATTTTAGCTTTTATATTTTATAAGATATATTTTTTGTAAGAACCACAATTAATAAATATATTTCAGTGAATCACTAATTGTTCAAATCTGTATATAAATATGTACATAAAATGTTGTAATTATATTCCAACTCCGCGTTCTTCTTGGTCATCGCCGCTGCCGCCGCCACCCCCCGCCCCCCGACCACACCACCACAAATAGATGCCTGTCCTGTGGGAAACACTGTAATATTATTTGATATTTTACGGTAATGTGTTAATAATTTCACACGTAAGTCGCTCTTGAGTATAAGTCGCACCCCCGGCCAAACTATGAAAAAAACTGCGACTTATAGTCCGAAAAATACGGTAGATGACCTTTAAGTATCATTTTGACAATAGGTCCTCAAAAACAGCGGAGCACTCTTGCCATATGGGAATCTATGACTGGCGTTTTTGCAGAAGGTTCCCAAAAACAACAGAGCGCTCTTGTTACATAGAAGATCTTTGACAAACGTTTTTGCAATAGCACTTTGACTAGCTTTTTTGCAAGAGGTCCTTTAAAACTGCAGGGCACTCAGGTTAAATAAAGGATCTTTGTCAAATGTTTTTGCACCGATATTTGACCAGTGTTTTGTGTGTGCGTTTGTGTGTGAGTGTGTGTGAGAACAGTCAACCGGCCCCATAATTACATTCCATTACACCTCACCTTTCTCCACAAACATTCCATAAGATCTATCCATGCCTTGCAGGCTTCCTGCACTATACAGCCCTTTGCGCTGTAATAACTGAAATAGTGTGAGCTATTCCAGGTAAAAACAAAAACAGCAACACTGTGAGAGGAAAGATGTCGGCCCCGAGAGAGCAGAAAGACAGTATATTTGAGGTGCAGAGAGCAAATAATTAACTTAGCGTAGCATCCAAACAGGCTCATTTAGCTGGACTGAGGTGTATTATTAGCCTCATGTCAATTTTATGGACGATCTTTTCACGTCAGCCACTTTTTCCTGTTTGTGTGTGTGCGTGTGCGTGTGTGTATGTGTGTGTGTGTGTTCCCCTCATTCATCTATGTGCGTTGTTGCTGCTCCTTGTATGTGTGTGTGTGTGTGTGTGTTCTTGTATTTCTACCCTACTTGGGACATCAACAAGGAAAAGTACCTTCCATATGAGGACCGGTGAACAAGTTAGGACATAAATCATGGTCCCAATACGGAAAACCATTGCATCTAATAGAGAATGTCTCATTTGCACCCCTGGTGGTGAAATCTATCAAAATTAGGGTGGTACCAAAAAGGAACGATTTTTTTGAAATTGACTGTGTGTCGCTTCTAAAAGTGCTCCCCCTCTGGTCAACATATGAAATGACAAGTGTGTGTAAAAATTTGAAGTGCTCCCCCTCTGGCCAACATTTGAAATAACAAGTGTGTGTAAGAAATTGAAATGCGCCCCCTTTGGACAAAATGTATTAAAACATTTAAATAAATATGTATTTAGAGACATACTGGAATAACTTAAAGTAAATATTCCATCCATCTATTTTCTACCACTTGTCCCTTTTAAGATTAAAAAACATTTATAAGCAAAAAAAAAAGAAATTAAATTAAATTAATTAAAAGCAGTTTTTTCTCTCTCAATGTGTCAATTTCTCATATTATTTCTGTGTCTGTAATATTGCAATATTTTCTTTTGAAATTATTAAATTTTTATGTAAAATTATGACCTTTTAATGCAAAATGGTGACATTTGTCATATCAAATTCTGACTTTTATTGCATTGCCCAATTTTTTGTTGTTGCTGTAAAATAATGACATTTTTAAAATGATCACTTTTGTCATAACTTTGCCAGGTAAAATTCCGATTATTATTATAATATTGCCATGTTTTTAAAGTTTTCTCATAAAACCGTGACTTTCGTCGAGTAAAATTACGACTATTTTCATAAAATTGCCAACATTTTAAGCCTGTCTTGTAAAATTGCGACTGTTGAGTACAATTCCAACTTTTATCATAATAGTGCACAAATGTTCAGTTTTTCTTGTAAAATTTTGCCTTTCGTTGAGTAAAATGACGACTTTAATGCTAAAATTCTAAGTTTTTCTTGTTAAATTCCAACTTATTTTTCACAACAAGCATTTTTATATTTGCAGAGCATGTGTATATTATTAATGTGGTAAATACAAATCTTTATATATCTAGAAAGGGTGGTCCGAAAGAGCGAGGCATTTTTCGGAGGTCTCAAGAAGGTAACAAATAGAAGAAAGTGTGTGTGTGTGTGTTGTGTGTGTGTGCTCACGCACAGGGTGCGTGTGATGCGTCAGTGCGTTAGATTTGTGGCAGAAGTGCTTGTAGTTAGTGCATGCTGCATGCTGCCCCTGCTTGCTACTCTCTGCTTACAGCTATCGCCGCCAGCTAGCCCCTGGGTGGGTGAAAAGAGGAGCCGAGTGCGTAAGCCTCCTCCTGCTGGTACAAAGCCTCTCCACCACCAAGACCCCTGTGGTGCCTCCTCGTGGCCACACACGGTAAACTGCGTCTTTGCGGACACAGGCTAAACTGTAGGGGATCTCGGAGCAGCAGTGGGCCCCAGAGGCGAGGCGTGCAGGCCCACCAGTGTGTGGACACGCCCTGGCGTCCGCCAACCACTGCCCCATCTATGGGTTAAATAGATATAAGACCTCAACGATGGAAGTGGCGGAGGATGACACTGCATGTCACAACGGCACTGAAGGCGGATGAAGGCTGCAACAGAGGGTGGTCTCCAGTCGTCATGGATTCATGCCACTGGATCAAGGCCCCTCTCTGCCAAGGACCGTGTGGTGGCTGCAGGCGCATCAGTCTCCCCACGCTAAAAGACGTCACGCGCAGGCGTCCTCCCGAATGGGAACCCATCCATTTTACATCCCGGATACTTCAAAGTCCTTTGGCGACCGGGAAGTGGTAACGGGGGCAGGACAGTGAAGTCTGGCAGTCCCTAGCCACAACCTGGCACACAGGCGGTGGGTGTTAGATTCAGTCGTTAAGCTCATGGACTGAGGCAGAAGAGCTTCTCGGCAGCTGCACCCATGACTGAGCAGCCCTATTCAGGATCCACTCTGCTCACCCCAGTAGGGGAGGGGGTTAGAAAAGGTACCCTAAAAATAGCCTGCCTCGCAACATCCTGTCTGGAATACCGCATCCAGAGGGATCACCACCACGCGGTCAGAAACAAAAAAAACACAAATTACTCATTGGAGCCTGGAACGTGCGAACCCTCACGGACAACCAAGCCAGCGATCGACCGGAAAGGCGAACTGCCATCATCTCCAGAGAGCTAAGGAAGTTCCAGATCGACATCGCAGCACTCTCCGAGACCCGACTGGCCGACGAAGGGCAGCTGAAGGAAGAAAAAGGCGGGTATACTTTCTTTTGGAAAGGAAAACCTGCAAATGAGCCACGAATCCACGGTGTGGGTTTTGCTATTAAGAACTGCCTCATCAACCACCTCCATGAACTCCCTGTGGGCATCAACGAGCGCCTAATGACCTTACGCCTTATGCTTGCTAGCAGTCATATGGCCACGGTCGTTAGTGCCTATGCACCAACCCTTGATGCACAGGATGAAGTTAAGGAGGCCTTTTTTGCTGACCTGGACAAAGTTCTATCTGAAGTCCCCAAGGAGGACAAGTTAATCCTGCTTGGAGACTTCAACGCCAGAGTGGGACAAAACCACCACCTATGGAGGGGTACGCTGGGGAGAGAAGGGGTCGGAAATACAAATTCTAATGGCGCACTACTGCTAACTAAGTGCTCGGAGCACAACCTGGTCATTACCAACACACTTTTCCGTCAGAAAACCAAGTTCAAAACATCATGGATGCACCCTCGCTCCAAACTGTGGCATCTCATTGACTACGTCATTGTCCGCTCTAAAGACCGTCATGACGTCCTAAACACCAGAGCAATGACCAGTGCAGACGACTGCTGGACCGACCATCGCCTCATTCGCTCCATCATGTCCATCCGCTTAATGCGGAAAAGACGGATGCAGAAAAGACAGTGCCGGCCAAGAATTAACATCGAGCTGTTGAGTGACACCACCTACCAACAACGGCTGCAGGAGGCCTTTAGCGCAGCATTGCCCAAACAGTACCCAGAGGATACGGAAACACACTGGAGCACACTTTCGACTGCCATAATGAAATCCTGCAAAAATATTCTTGGTCTCAAAAAGCGGAGACATCAAGACTGGTTTGATGAGAACGACACTGAGATCCAGCAACTAATTGACAACAAGCGGCAAGCTTTCATCACTTGGCAAAATGACATCCACTGCAAAGTGAAAAGAGTAGCCCACGCCAAAGCGAAGGCAGCTGTCCAAACACAGGTTAGGAAACTGAAGAACCAGTGGTGGACAAAGAAGGCTCTGGAGATCGAGCAGCTTGCTGACTCTGGAGACACGAGAGGCTTCTTCGATGCCACAAGAGTGGTGTATGGTCCCAGCCACCGCTGCCTAACCCCCCTTCGCTCAAAGGATGGTCTGCTGCTGTTGAAGGACAAGGACGCAATTTCAAACAGGTGGAAAGAACACTATGAGGACCTCTTAAACAGGGACACTATACCTGAGATGGAGGCTCTTGACCAACTCCCACAACAACCCACAGATGAAAGCATGGGAGAACCACCTACCTTGGATGAGCTGCAGGATGCCATTGGGAAGATGAGGAACAACAAGGCTGCTGGGCCCGACGGCATTCCAGCAGAGGTCCTGAAGAAAGGCGGACCCGATCTTACCAAGCACATCCATGCCCTGCTTCTCAAAATATGGGAAGAAGAGGAAATCCCTGCACAGCTCAGAGATGCCCTAATTGTATCCATATTTAAGAAAGGAGACAAGGCAGACTGTGGGAATTACCGTGGCATCTCTCTCCTGTCCACCATAGGGAAAGCCCTCGCTCGGGTTTTGGCCAACAGACTCACCCCCCTGTCAGAAAGCGTGCTTCCTGAGTCTCAGAGTGGATTTCGCCCAAGCAGAGGCACCACAGACATGATTTTCATCGCACGACAACTGCAAGAAAAATGCCGGGAACAAAACCAATCACTATACATGGCCTTCATAGACCTCACCAAAGCCTTCGACTCGGTTAACCGTCAGGCACTTTGGCTGGTTCTGTCCAAGATTGGCTGCCCAGATAAATACATCCGGGTACTGAGACTACTGCATGATAACATGTCAGCCACAGTGCTCAGTGGCAGTGGAGATGAAACGGAACCCTTTAGGGTAGACACAGGTGTAAAACAGGGATGTGTCATCGCTCCAACACTATTTTCCATTTTTGTTGCTACTATCCTTCATCTCATAAACATACATCTGCCCCAGGGAGTCGAAATAATGTACAGAACCGACGGTCAACTCCTCAACATCAACCGTTTCAGGGCTAAAGGTCAAACCACCACCATATCCATCATGGAGCTGCAGTATGCAGACGATAATGCCCTCATAGCCCTCTCAGAAGAGGACCTACAGTGCACTCTGTCTGCTTTTGCGAAGGCATACAAACAGCTTGGTCT